>NC_142012.1:20032666-20335166 GCF_049901735.1 Notechis scutatus
CCTGTAGACCCTGCCACCGCCGAAGCGCAAACTATCGTCACCCATAGGGGTGCGTTTAAATGCAACCGACTCCAGTTCGGGGTGAGCGTCGCTCCCGGGATCTTTCAAAGCTTAATGGAGAGACTGTTGCAAGGAATAAGAGGGGTCGTACCGTATTTCGACGATGTACTCATACGCCCCTAACAGAGACATTCTAGAAAAACGACTCCGAATGGTCTTACAAAGGTTCCAAGACGCCGGCCTCAAGGTCAAAAGAAATAAATGCCACTTATGCACAGAAAGGGTAGAGTTTCTGGGATACCTCCTGGACAGCCAAGGGATCCATCCCACTGAGGACAAATTGAAGGCAATTAAGAGGGCCCCCACTCCCAGGAACAAGGCAGATCTTCAGGCGTTCCTTGGACTTATCAATTTCTATAACGTTTTTCTACCAAATAAAGCAACGGTAGCTGAACCATTGCATAGACTTTTAGACAAAAAAGCAACGTGGGTTTGGGGGCAATGGGAACAAAACGCCTTCCAGCAAGTTAAAAAACTGCTAACTTCTGATTCTGTACTTATGCAGTACAACGAAACTCTGCCATTGACTATTACTTATGACGCCTCGCCGTTTGGCGTTGGAGCAATCCTGGCCCACGTATTGCCAAACGGAGCAGAAGCTCCCGTCGCATTTTTCTCACGAACTCTAGCTAAAGCTGAAAGGAATTATAGTCAGCTGGATAAAGAAGCTTTAGCTATTGTGGCTGCAGTTAAAAGATTCCATGAATATGTGTATGGGCGTGCATTTACAATAATTACTGATCATAAACCACTATTGGGGATTATTGCGGGAAATAAACCAACCCCGTATATATTGTCCCCCAGAATGACTCATTGGTCTGAATTCTTGGCGGCGTACAACTACACCTTGCAACACCGCCCAGGAAAAGCAATTCTCCACGCTGATGCATTAAGCAGAGCACCACTCCCAGAATCGGTTGAAGATCCAGCACCGACCATTACAACGCTACAAATTGAGGCCCTGCACGTGCCGCCATTGACTGCGAGGGACATTGCCCTCGAAACAAAATGAGATCCGGTTTTGCAACACATCCTACGCTGGGTTGAGCGTGGGTGGCCAACAGAACAACTATCACCAGAATGGGCGCCCTTTAAAGCCCGCCAAACTGAACTATTTTCCCAAAAGGGCTGCATCTTGTGGGGAGATAGAGTTATAATTCCGAACAAACTGCAACGAACTGTGTTAGCGGTATTACATGACGGACATCCGGGCATAGTGCGGATGAAAGCACTCGCACAAAGCTATGCCTGGTGGCCGGGAATCGACAAGAAAATCGAGGCCTGGGTCGCTACTTGTCAACGTTGCCAAGACGTCAGTAATGCCCCACCTAAAGCAAGCCCAACCGAATGGGAAACCCCAAGGGGACCGTGGTCCCGTATTCACATTGACTTTGCGGGGCCTACAAGGGGACACACCTTCCTTATTACAGTCGACGCCTACTCGAATTGGCTCGAGATCCATCGGATGAATACAACTACAATGGACTCAGTTATCAGCAGATTAAATAGACTATTTGCCACACATGGGTTCCCGGACGTTTTGGTCTCGGACAACGGCCCACAGTTCACTGCATTACACTTTGAACAGTATCTTGCTGATCGGGGCATCCGCCATGCGCTGACCTCGCCTGCGCACCCTGCGGCAAACGGACATGCAGAACGCATGGTACAGTTTGTAAAAAAGACCCTCCACAAAATGGAATTCGGCGACATCGATGAAAAAATCAATCGAATTTTATTGTTGCAGCATATTACGCCCCACAGCGTCACCAACAAAACGCCCGCCGAAATTCTCATGGGGCGGAAACTACGATCGCACCTTGACCGGCTCCACCCCGCATACACACCCAAAAAGCCTTTCGGCTCCAGCAGCAAATGCCGGGAATTTAAGGTAGGCGATTTAACCTTTGCAAAAAACTTTTCCGGCGACCCTTTGTGGATACCCGCAACCGTCACCCACCTTACAGGGCCCAGATCTTACCGCCTACTAACAGAAGATGGGAGGGTGTGGAAACGCCACATAGACCAGCTCCGTTCGAGATTGCCACCCAGCGGCCATGGATCCCCGGGTTCCCAAACTGAGGGGGGAGGAAATATCGAGGAAATTGACTTTGATATGATGGATTGCAGACCAACGGATACCTTTCGGCCCAGGGAAGGACCGGCAAATGAAACGGGGAGGGAGTTGATTTCTCCAGGGGACTTGAACTTGGGGGAATCCGAACTGCAAAACCCCAAAGAACCATTAGTTAGTAGAAACAACCTCAACGGAAGCAGCACGGAAGCACCGTGCAGCGAAACGGAACAAAATAGAGACTATCCAAACGCTCCACCGGAACCGGACTTTGGGCAAAACCCGGTGGAGCCACGGAAATCATCTAGACAGACCAAACGGCCTGTCTACCTTGAGGATTTTGTTACAGCTCCCCTCAAACGGAGCCCAAGGGGGAGGGGTGTTATGAATCAATAAAAGTAACTAGCATAAAATGCAAAGTAGGGTTTGAAGGCCTACACACCTGATTGGTCCTCAAACAACGAACAGGGATTGGTCAGGATGAGGCCACTCCTTATTGGTTATTATTTGAACTTATCACAAAGGTTATTGGTTAATAGGGTAGCAGCCAACCCTATAAAAGGGTTACTGCTGCCCATAGAGTTGCTCTGTTCTATTCCTATTCCTGTTATTATTAAAGAGTTGAAGTCACTGGCCAGATGTCTGGTCTCCTTATTCTTCGAACATAACACTTGGCATTTGATCACGCAAGTGTGCCGTTGAGCTGGCCACACCAACTCTGGCCATACCCTCCCCCCACTGCCCTCCCCGAGGTCAAACACAACCCTGATGCAGCTGACTCTGCATGAAATCAAGTTGGACACCTCTGATGTAGCCAACATTCCTTTCCTCTCCTTAAAGTCCATAAAAAGCATCAAATAAGTTGTCCCAACACTGATACAATCCCATTTCTGGTGCTGTCCCTGGGATCCTCCAGATCAGGGGTCCCCAAACTTGGCATAGTATAGCTGGCTGAGGAAATCTGGGAGTTGAAATCCACAAGTCTTAAAGTTGTCAAGTTTGGAGACCTCTACTCCAGATGAACAAGGAGTACGCAGACTGTGGCCTAATCATGAGAAAGATGCACAGCTCTGCAATAGAATATCAGAAGCAAATTAGAATGATTTTGCTGTCAATATGCCTTCACTCAAGATCTTTTACTAACTAGATAATTAATCACTGGGAAAACCCAGCTACTGCACATCGCTTATGTCAACCTATTCTACTAACAAAACAAACACCTCTTGCTTTGGGGTAGCAGTGTAGCAGTTCCTGATATACTACCTATCTTCTAGAGAGCACATTACTTGGCAGCTTTCCCCTAACCTTCATGTGTGACAAAGATAAAGTTTGCACCACTTGTGTTACCTTTTTGAAGTAAAAAGTTTGAAAAGCAAAATAATTCCAATAGTATCCGCTCCTGTCTCTATTTCACTGAAGCATGTGACTAGAGGAATCAGCTCTTGTTTTTGCCCTACACTCAGGAGATAAACTAATCTCACAAGAGATAAATAAAAATAAACTATTTTTTTAAGAAAAGAAAAGAAAAATGTAAAATACCTTTTAACTTGAAATATTAAAATGCAAAACTCTCAAGGGTGAAAGAGATAAATTGCAGAACTTTTCAAATAATACGGAAAAGAAACTTTAATTGAAATAAATAAATTTTACAGCAAACCTGTTTCAAACAGAGGAAACTCTGCTACAAAGAAATTCCAAATTAATATGCAGAAAGATTATTCTAAAAGAAACTTTACATCTTCATGCACATTCTGAATAAAAAGCTGAGTTAAAACCAAGTTTCCTATCCTGAGGCATTAATAACTATATTAAAAATAGAAATAAACAGGAAATAAAAAATAAAATGTAAATATGACTTCTGGCTAGAATATTTATTTTAAATCCTCCACTTCTTTTTCTGGATTTCCATTTGTCCTGAAAATTCCACAACTAAATCTGAGACTGTGAAAAGATCTTACATTCCACAAATTCAAACTTCTTCCACATCCCAATGTTCTTATTTCCAGCAAGGTGATGTTGTGTCTTCATGAAAAAAAAGTGCATGTTGCCTGATGAACATATAGTTTCTGTGTCTGAGACAAGAAGATTAAGGACTGGTGGCCTTTCATTTAAAAATGTAGATTTTTAGAGCTTGTTGGAGGTGGCAGGGGAAATTGTTGACCTATTTATGAACTTTACCTATTCATCTGGACCGTAAGCTGATTCTACAAGGGTGGTTTAGCTAAATCTTTGGTCTATTCAGCTGGATGTTTCTAGCAGTCTTTAATTAACTTAAACCAATTACAGTTTAACCTCAGTAAATCCTGAGAAAGCCTTTCCCAACTTCACATCATTCAGATATACCACCTTCAATGTCAGAATTTTGGAAGTTGAAGTCTATGCATATGGCCCAGATTGTGGAGACCTGCCTGAAGAGAATCTATTTTCTCTTCCTGTTGCCTTCCAACTAAGAGGAACAATCCCTTAGCCTGGAAGCTGTTGGAAAACTACTCCTGATGACAGCTCCTCATCATACGCATATAAAGTAAATTATAAGTGCTACAGGAATGTTGAAAAAAAGATCAGGTTGCAGATTTAGGTTGTGCAGATGGAGAAATGTTAAAATATTAACGTGATTTCTTCCAAGAGTATCTGTGTGACTTATTTAATATGTGACTGAAGCTCCATCTGCACTTGACATTTGAAAAAATGCAATTAATGTTTCTCTATGTAAAGTAGGAGAAGTTGCAAGCAAAAACTATAAAAGATAAGATTCTTAGGTCTATCCAGAAAATTATTTGATCAAATTCTGATTCAAAGAGTAGGAACCATGATAATGACCAAAATTTGAGAAAAATGGAAAATAAAGTATGGTTTTTATCTCTTCAGCAGATCACTGAGAAATGTATAAACATGAGAAATAAACATTATTTTATATGAATTGGTTTAGAGAAAGCATGTGACAAAGTTGATAGGCTTGAATAACAATAAAAGGAAGTAGATAAATTGGTGTATTTTGATAAAATGTTTATTAAAAATAGGAAATCAGAGAAAATTTAAGACTTGCAAATATTGGTAGAAATGTACAGTGTGGTACACATATCTCATTTGCTCATTTTCCACTATATTTTCCCATATTTCATTATGTCAATTTTTCATTACTGGCACATGATAATTTTTACAGATGTTCCAGTGGATCGTTATGGCAAATGTTTATAATCAATTTACACAATCTTTGCACAATGTGCATGTTGAATCTGATGATTTTTCAATTCTGGCCTTGATTGCTGTTGAGAAGCCAAAATTAAGCCTTCAGTTTCTTTTTTAATATTTCAATTATAAGCCATTGCCAGA
The DNA here is from genome assembly GCF_049901735.1 of Notechis scutatus. NCBI lineage: Eukaryota > Metazoa > Chordata > Lepidosauria > Squamata > Elapidae > Notechis > Notechis scutatus. The sequence continues at coordinate 20,038,134 of NC_142012.1, forward strand.
TTTTATCTTTATCCACTTTCCTCTCAATCTTTTGTAGAAATTGGCCATGTAATGTTTTTCCTTGCCAGCATTTTGTCATGTTTTATTACATTATTTTGGTATTCATATTTTGTTTCCTATACATTCAGTTTCAATTTTTAACTAGCATAAATGCTTGTTCTTGACTGTCTTACATAATTAGTCAATGCATGCTTTTCTTCTTCAACAGTTTTTTTTACCTAAATTGAATCTCTGTCTCCATTTCTACAGGACATGTCTACTCTAGAAAGATCACTATGGGAATATAATGCTTCATGAATAGTCATTAGTATTCTTGAAGAGAGGGGTTGATCCAAAATATAATTTGTTGTATAATAAGCCAGTTGTTTATACTGGACTGGGCATTTTAACCACCTGAGTCCTTCCCAAGGTCCTGGGATAAACAGATTTTTATTATATAGAAACAACAGAAGGATATCCTGCACTTCTGAAACTTCTGAAAGTGAGCCTTTTGCTAACATTACTCTCATTATCTGTTTTGAGTACAGTGGTTAGCATGCAGTACTGCAGGCTACTTCTGTTGCCTGTCAGCTGCCTGCAATTCGGCAGTTCAAATCTTACCAGGCTCAAGGTTGACTCAGTCTTCCATCCTTCTGAGGTCAGTAAAATGAGGACCCAGATCATTGGGGGCAATATACTGACTCTATAAACCACTTAGGGAAAGCTGTAAAGCACTGTGAAGTGATATATAAGTCTAATTGCTATTGCTATTTTCAGTACAATTGAAGCACAACATATTCAGTTAAGTTATTCCTGTTCACCAGTTTACACCCCAAGTCAAAGATAGAACTCCACTGATCACATGGAATGGGTTCTTTAGTTTATTTATTTATTTATTTATTTATTTATTTATTTATTTATTTATTTATTTATTTATTTATTTATTTGTTTGTTTGTTTGTTTGTTTGTTTGTTTGTTTGATTGATTTCTATAGCTGCCTATCTGGCTGGTGTACATTGCAAAAACAAAGAAACGTCTTTAAGGAAGGTGTCTTCTATTCCACCATTGACCCCAAGTCCTCTAAAGGAAACCAAGGAGAAAATAGTAAGTGCCACATTACTTCAAGAGCAGCAGCAATTCATTATCAAGCAATTAGCTGTGTAATTAGCTCCCATTTCCCAGTTTAGGAGGTTTCCTTGAATCTTGGAATTACAATTATGATAAAAGGCTGAAGACAGAGTGCTGTACTCTAAGGCTAGTGGTTTACAAACAATTTGTCTTTTAATGACAGAGAGGAAAAGCCCTAATTACATCAAATGCCACAGAGGAAGGCCAAATGGTTGCCAGAAAACAAAGTACTGATTGCTTTTGATCATCATCCTGGGCTGCTGAAGGGAGAATGTTGATTCTTAGTTCAGGTAATTAACTTTCACACCATTTCCTTCTTAAATTCAAAGGAAGCCCTCTTGAGACACTCATTACTAAACTGTATATTTTACAAAGTACACTTATTTAAAAACAGCAAAAACAACATCAACTTTAGAATGATTTGGCATATAGAAAGGCGACCTAGATGCTACCATTCCCAAAAAGATACATGAGAAACCAGGGAGCAGAAGTACCAGACATTCAGTAGATAGACAACCCCAAAAAGGGGAGCTAGATATACTTAAGCATATTGTTGGAACCTGGGACACAGAACTAAAATGAGAGCCAGTGTGGTTTAATGATAGTGTACCAGGCAGTCATGATTCAACTATTCCTCAACAAATAGAATCTCACTGAATGGGTTTTGGCCAATCAGAATCTCTCTGGCCTTACCTATCCCATATGAGGGTCATTCGGGAAGGGAATGTTATGTATACTTCCTTTAGTTCTTGAAGGAAAGGCATAACATAAATATAATAAATAAATAATAAAATGTCACATCAAACCAGGATGAAAAAAAGATACCAGCTGGAATTTGCCATCAGTGAAACTCCAAGATCTACTGAAGTACATGAAATCCTTTAAATTAAAAATCCAAAGATCAGGGGACAGAGGGAGGGATGCATAACAGCTCAATAGAAACTAAACATACTACAAATCAAGGGAAAGTTACTTGAGGGATAGAGGAAAAAGAAAAGAGAAAGAAAAGAGAGTCCAGTACACTGGAGGTGGGCATTAATTAACAGGTTCATTTCATATGGTAGTAAATTTATAACTAGTTTTAGGATTTTCATGTTACTCCTACAGCAGCGCAACACACAGCCAGTCCAGTTGTATATTTGCAGGGTGTAGACAAATTAGCTAGGCCACGGGTGTCAAACTCACCACATCACATTGCCGTCATGCAATGTTTTGCGATAGTTTTCCCATTCGCTGAACTGGAGTGGGCATGGTCTATGCGTGACGCATCCAGCCCATGGGCTGCTAGTTTGACACCCCTGAGCGAAGCTGTTTTATGGTGTTCTGATGGTGCTTTGGAACATGTGGTGGTGGGAAGCTGAAAAGACTGAATTGGTGGAGTCTAACTGGACCTCAGCAGATGACTTCTTTTGCAGCAAGAAATGCTATTTGGCCTGATAACAATAGCCTGCACAGTGTTCTGAGTTGCACTTCCAAAATTACTTGTTTTTCTTTTCAATCTGCATGACTAGTGCCAGACCTAAAGCATGCCTGGATGTTAAGATTTTGCCTTATTCTAAAGTACCGTCAGTCATTCAAATAAAATCCAGATGAAGGAATATGCACTGTAGCCATTCTAGAGAAACTACATTATTGTTGTAGCATATAGTATCTGAAATTTGTGGGGGTGGGCTTGGTCCTGCGGCCACACAGCCACCATCTTGTTCTTATGCCCCCTTGGGATGCCTCTGAATTTAAAAGCAGCAGCTTTTAATGTCACAAAGATGTCAAATTTGTACATCAAGGTACAAGTTACGAGGTATTACATATGCAGTTCAGTACAAGGTATTACATATCTGATGTTGTTTTCTGCTTTGTCATCTTAAAACAGACACTGTTAAAGAACACAAAGTTATGCAGTATCATTTTTCCACTTTAAAAAGAGGAAGGGGGAGAAAACAAACCGCAAAGCAATGCACTTGAAAACAAGGGAAAAGCAAAGTGGAGCCATTTTTGAAACAAAACGGCAAAGCACCAGCTCCTTCTTTCAAGATATTTCAAACACAGCAAAGGATTTTCCGTAGTAATTTATACCAACAAGAAAAATATGTGTCAGGTAAATACATTCAGCTTATATGGCAAGTCAGACTCTCTAAGCTGGTTTTCATTAAAGCTCAACCTCTCCATCTCCTTTTCTCTCTCTTCTATTTCAGCTGGCACTTTCCAAAGTGATACAGCATTGTTTTGTTTTGTTTTAAGACCAACCTTACAATAAGAAAAGTGAAGAACAAAAGAAGCAGCTGATTTGTTAACCAAGATTTTTGACCAAGTAAGTGAGAGGGGCTTTGGAGCGAGTTTTTGGCATTAACAGACTTGAGACCAAAAAGGAAGAATGACAGTGAGTTGAATGCAGCTCCTGCTGGCACTTTGCAGTGTGTGTTCATACAGCTTCATTGCTCCATCCTGAGGAATGAAAATACCATAGCAGTTCCACTGCCCTCTTGTGCAAAATAATTGTAACAAATATTGAGGTACCATACAGACAGACTAGCTTCACACCCTGTTATAAGCCAGATTTTTGGTGAGCAACATTTTATTGAATAAATCACAATTGCTTGGGTTTTTGTAAGACACAAAGCCATAAACCATATCTGATATAACACATTGGCTAGAGTCATCCAGGTGTGATTCCATAATTTTTTATTTAATCTGCAGCATTTTTAGATTGATTGGTTTTTTAGTGTGGTGGAATATTGAGAGCCTTTTTTAAAAAATCAACACAAGCTAACGCTGAAATCACTTGAGTTATCTATCTTAAGATTTCTAGCTACAGGGATTCCATCAGTTCTTTGCAACTGATTTGATTGTGGAACTGCTTTTATTGTTATAATGATATTGGGCCAAAATCTGTATTCCAGTAATCTGGGACCTTATTGATATATTCTTTTGGGCTTTTTTTTTTGCTCTTGATAGCACAGCTTTCAAACTATTTAAAGATGTTCCCCTTTAATAATCTCTTCTCCAGGTTCTACTATATTGGTGCAGATGGTACTCTTCTACTGCACTTGTACATATCCATAAAAAAAGCTATAAACTCTGTGAGAAAATGGCATCAGTACTGGCTTCATATAGTGAGTTTTTAAACTTTTAACTCTGGTTCTTTCTTACCCATTTGGCTTCTCCCTGTTCCTACATTTCAGAACTATCTTATTCTAGTTCAGTGACACCAGCAACATGGCGTTTCATCTGTATTTTCATTTTTATATACAGAGAATACATTGTGTAATCATGTCCTTGACTGGAACAACTCCTGTGGGGAAATTCCTGTCCGGTGGGTATCTAATACAAGATTCAAAAAACTGCCGAACCATATAATTGCCTGATGGACTCATTCAGTTATTTGAGGTATGATGCACATTTCTCTTAGAGTCACTTGAGAGCAAATTTCACCTTCAGCCATAACCTTTCAACCAGAACCTCACTCTGTTTTCACCTTTGCCGTTTCACTGAGAGTTACTAAGATGTCAGGAATGGACTAATACAGCTGGTCCTTTTCAACTGTTTTGAAAATTACAAAAACATTAAAGAGATTGAGTAGTAATTGAGAGGAATGGCAGAAGAAGCATTTAGGTAGGAGATTTCCATTCAGAAGAATAGGTACAGTACAGGAGGCACCAATCATCTGAAGATTATATAACTTTAAGTTTTAAATTATAGAGGAACCAAGCCTTGGAGTGAGATATTGCTGCTGAACTAATGTTGTTTGATATTCCAACGTTCAACTGTTCTTTAAAAAGTGGCCATGCTGATTTAGGATTATGGGAATTACAGTATGATATTATCCGGAGATCCAAAATTGAGTATTCTCTTAAATCTTCTAGCCCACCAGGGTAGTCTTTAAACATGTTGGGTTTTTTTAAAAGTTTCATGATTCTTCAGAAGCCTGAATGCTGTCTAAAGTTTTATAGGAATTGAATTGCTCCCTCCTACCCTGAGAGCTATCTTCAAGTACATTAACAGCTTCTCATACAGAAAACAGGGAGAAATGCTTCGTAGTTGCTCTAGAAAATTGAGCAAGAAATCAGGGGTTTAAATTACAAGGAAGCAGATTTGTGGTGGAGATTAGGAACATTTTCAACACTGTTGAATAAGAGCACTCAAGAGTGGAGTAAACTGTCATAGGAGATCCTAGAATCATAAAGTAGGAAGGGACTTTTAGAGTTTATTTAATCCAAAACCTTACTTAGTGCAGGATTCATCACAACAGCTTTGCGCATCCAGAAGTAAAATAGAACTCACCATATTATGAAGGCAGTTTGTTCCATTTACTGATAGTTCATACAGTCAGGAAATTCATATTGAGGTCTAAATCAAGCTTCCTTCTTTGTAATGTTAATCTTCTGAGCTGAAGAAGCTTCTTGGATGAGAAGTAGAATGTCTTCAAAGAAAAACCAGAAACTCCAGTTGCTTCTTTTAAAAAAGCACCTTTGGGACAACAATGACTTGAATGACTGAGAATTTCCATAGACATTTAGTTAGCTCACTGGTTTTCATCCTGCCCTTTGGACAATTGAGGATAAATCCACTCTTTCATCTGTGTAAGAACTCTTCAGATTTTTGAAGACTGCTTTCATAGCTTCCCTCTGTTGTTTTTTCTGTAGACGAAGCATCTCCACATCCTTTGACCATTCATTACAGAACTTAGTTTACGGATTCTTGAGCATCTTAGTAACCCTCCAATGACCTTGTTCATAGCACTATAATTTTGAAGTGTGGTGTTCAGAACATTTGGCACATCACTCCAAATGTGATCTGATCAGGGCATAGCAAAATTGAACAATTAATTCCTATATTTGGATTCTACAAATAGCCCTTGCTTAAAGACCCCAACTGAGTCCAGGATGTCCATGTTAGATCATTGCAATTGCTAAGCAGGTTATTGTGCAATCTGATTCGATTCCTTGACTATGTTTACAGCTGTCTTCAAGTGAATCACTGCAGTCATTAAGTGGACAACTGTGATCCTTAACCAAACTATATGGTTATGAAGTGAATTGGTTCTCTCAAATGGGCATGTTTGCCAGAAACGTGCAAAAAATATTTGGAAACTGGCAAAAACATTGCAATTCATGGTCACGTGGCCAAAGGACACCACAAAATGGTTGCCAAGCACACAAAATGTGATCACAAGACCACCGGAGGGTGCAGCAGTCATACATTTGGAGACAGGTCATACGTAGGTGTTTTGGGGTCCCTAATTTTGAACATTCACTAAGCAACTGTCATTAAATGAGAACTACCTGCATCTCTTATTAATACACCCTAAGAAAGTACAGATAGTCTTACTAACTATAGGAAGAACTGGGCTACATTTTAATCAATGACTTTGGTGTAATCTATTACCAGTTCTCCTAACAATAGATTTATATTTTTAACATATCCCAAAACTTTTTTTTTCTTTTTTGAGTAGTATCACTTGAAAGCCTCAGTTCATTCTGAACTTTAATTTTATACTTGACAGAGTTATTATAATTTCTGAAGAATACCTTGCATTCTTCCTGCTTATATTTGCAATTGTGTGTTCAGGGTCACCTTCTGTAGAATTTTTCATCCTTCCTGGACCCCGGACATTTCTTCAGAATTCAAGTGATTGGATAATACTGTTTTCTTGGACTTCATGCAAATTCACTGACCTGAGGTTCAGTACACACGTCTGACTCTTCCCAGTTCTCTCTTCTTTGATATCGCAAGGATAACACAATTACTTTCCCCAAGTTATAGTCACCCTTATTTCTTCCATCAGGTCCTCTCTCTTGTCCATCTTTGGACCAATGAAGTTGTCAGCAAAATAAGAATAATAATTTAGTCTTGGCAGAGTTAGATTCCCAGCAGATGTCAGGATAGTAGAAATTCTCCATTATAATGACACATCTCTTTGAAAGACTGCTCATTCCATCCAGAAAGGCCTTGTTTGTTTATTTGACTTGCCCGGGTTTATAATAAACTCAGAGAAACAACTTTTAATGGTATTTCTTTATATTCTGCTTTCTGAATATTTTTCTCTATATAAATAGCCCCACTCTTGCTATGTCTGCTCATTTTTTAAAAAGGTAACCTTCCATTGTTACATACAATCATGAGTATCTCATTAAGTTTCAGTGAAGCCTATAAGATCATATTTGTCTTCCTCAGTTAGGATCACTAATTCTCTCTCATTTATCCTCATAATTGTATCAGTCTTTCTAGATAGAGCATAAGGATGTTTTGAATGATATAATCAATATTTATGATGCTTCTACCTACTATATGTCAATGTAATACCAAGAATTTAAATGTAGCTTAGAAAAATAAACTTAGCTGATTCCAAAGAAAGTGACAAATCCACAGCTTTAAAAGCTATATTTAGCTAGGACTCATTCCCTATATGCATTGCTAAATTGAGGAATACTTCAACTTCTGTGATAAGAGTCCAAAGGAAGGAAGCCTTCTAGCATTAGTGTATATGTACATATTTCCCCAGAAGTCAGAACTCTGCTGGATAAATTGTTGGTGCAAAAGCCAATGACCACAAATGGTTGGAAAGAGCTGAAATAATGAAGTTATTACTAAGAGGGAGAGCTTGTTTGGAATGCTTACCATTTTATGAACACCTGATATACATCACCAAAAAGTGATAGGCATATGGGACCATAAAGTTATATTAATTAGGGACATTTGTTTTTACTTCAAAGGGGATAAGATAGTTGGAGATTTCTTTTGGAGGGTATATGCTGCTGTTGAGTTCATTTGCTGCAGAAACAGTGCCTAAATGTTTAGGTATAACACAAAGCCATACTCCTTTGTCAGAGATCTCTAGAGGATATTGTAAAATATTGCAAATCAGTGAAATATTCAAGGATTCTTTATTAACGGTGTTCTGTACCTGTTATCAACAGTTAAGCACAGTTCTTAGGTTCAGTGGAAATAAGTTATATATGTAAATATATCCTTAGGAGGAAAAGATATTAAGGCAGGGCTGTCAAACTCTTGGCCCATGGGCCGGATGCATCATGCACTTGGTCATGACCACGCCCAGTTTAGCAAAGGGGGAAAAAAGTCTCGATACATCATGTGATGCTGCTGTGACGACGTGAATTGGACACCCCTGTATTAAGGCTTAAATTTTGACAATGCCTGCTAGGTTCTTTATACATATGATGTTTTCAGTTTTGCACAGAAAAATTGTTTTCTTCACATCCTTCTTCTCTTCCTCTCACCTTATTTGTGAGGAGACTGGGAATGGACCAATCTGCAATTGAGTTTTGTTTATTTTCTTAAACCCCTGCTAAATTTCAGGAATTAATTGATCATAAACATTTTTAAAAACCTAGTATGGATATTCCCTTACGCATATGTTAATAGAAGGAAAATAAGCATTCATGTCTGTACTTATTTTGAGACATCATTTTCCATCTGGGGATCATTTCCATCAACAAGACTTTTTCTCTGTTTTCCCATTAAGAAGAAATTTGAATGAGTGAGAAATTTGTTTAATCATCCTCCATGACATCAGCTGAATTCTAATGCTGTTTGATTATAGCTAGTCACCCCCCCCAAAAAATATGTCAAGTGCATTTCCATTTAGAATGCTTGCTTAAGCAGCTAAGCAAAATGAAACAACCCAGAAATCATCAGACCTTGGGAAGGTTTAAGAATCCTTATGCAGTTCACACATGGAGCCGTTCTGCGTGTTTTTTAAAATAATGCATTTTCATAGTGCATCATTTCCCTAAATGGGGATGATACATCACCAACAGAGATTGGCTCACAAATCAAGCAATGGTTTTTCATATTAGATGGTGATCATATTAGGAATGGATCGTTTAAACATCTTTTTCTTAGGCCAAGTTTTTTTATTCTTCTCTTCAAATTATCATTGTGGGAGTTGGGCTAAAGGTCTGCATTACTTGGATTTGAGTATCTTTAACAGAGCCCTTCTTTTTTTTTCTTTATCTTTATTGGAGAATGAAATCCAATATGCTGAAGAGCAGGTTGCACCTCAAGCACTTGATGAAAGATAGCATGTAAAGGAAAAACTCCACCTGCCTATGATTAGTGTTGGAAGAAATATCCATCTGGTTCAGTTCCAACTGGGAGAAAGACACTGGAAAGATGGAAGCTGATTGGAAAGATGGTTTATTGATGAAGCAGAGCCACATGTGATTCTGGGCAGCTGACAAAATAGAGTAGAGAGTGGGTGGGTTTTTATGCCTTCTTTGGGCTTTGTATTTGAGTTTCCTGTTCCTGTGAAGAACATGTCCTTTAATATTCTATTGGCTGTTATAAGATTCTTATGGGGGTCATGTAGGGGTTATGTAGAGGTCATACCTGGCTCTAGAGGGAAAAGAGGAAATCCTAGGTGTTTGCTAAGTTAATTTTGTCAACTTTTTGCTTGTTGCTTATGTGAGTTTCTCTCTCGACCCAGTCTTTCTGAATGGATTACCAAATCTCCATTTCTAAAAGCTGGTCTTCTCAGTTTCTCCTTGGGGCAGGGAAACTAGGCCTGATTTCTGAATAGGCTGGCCCAATCTTTCTTAATGGGCACAAAATCTCTGCCGGGGGCTATTAAGGAAGACTGAATCTGTTTTCTGTCTTTAAGAGCATGGTTTTTTTTCCATTTCTCCCTTAGAGAAATATAATATTCTGCCTTTTTAATATTTCCCATTCTTCTGGTGGGTAGATGCTGACTTTCTTCATTAGAAAACTGGTAAATCAAGAAGTCAGATTTTAACTTTGTCCTATGCTTGCTAAAACTGGATTTGCAGCTATTTTAATGTAATGCAGCACCTATCTGTCTTCAAACACACAAGATCAGACCTGGTTAGTATCTGAATGGGAGTTAACCAGGGCATACTGTATGTAAGTTATACTGTAAAATAAAACAGCTCTCAGAAGACGGCAGTGGAAAATTACTTCTGTACTGTTGCCAATAAAATTACATGAACATAAGGCATCTTTTAATTCAATTTAGCCCATGAGTTTTGGAAAAAACGGAAAGTAAGCACTAATCATGCAGGAATATATCAATCCAAATCAATCCAACACAGCATGAGGACTTTTTTATGCAGGTAGTTCTCGATTTATGATTACTATTGACTCCAAAATTTCTGTTGTTGAGTGAGACATTTGTTAAGTGAAATTTACTCCATTTTATGATTTTTCTTGCCACAATTGTTGTGAATCACTGTACCAACCCTGAAGCTGACCTGAGTGAGGCCATTTTGAGGCTTCAGTGTTGCCACACTGGAGCTGAGGGATAGGGAGGGGGGAATAGAGACAGTTGGGGTTTTGTAGCCAAAAAAAATACTTTCTCTTGGGAGCCAAAGAGAAGTGGTATTCAGCAGGTTCTGACCAATTCTGGAGAACCAGTAGCGGAAATTTTGAATAGTTCGGAGAACCAGCAAATACCACCTCTGAGTGAAGATTTTACAGTATCCTTCGCCTGCCACGCCCACCAAGCCACGCCCACAGAACCGGTAGTAAAAAAAATTGAATCCCACCACTGGAACCAAGGACATTCCCACAGCTGGATGGAGAGAGGAGTGAAGTTACCAGACAATCGGATGGCAGCTTGATTGGCTGTTTGTTCGGGGAAGGGGGAAAACTTTTACTTTTAATTAGATGAAAAGCATGGGAACATTCAAAGTTGGTTTTTGCCAGCCTGTGCCTATTCTTTCCTATGGAGTTCGGTTTGCTATGGGTGTATTACTTGGAACCCTGACACACTGCAGTTCTTAAGTTAGTAACATAGTTGTTAAGTGAATTTGGCCTCCCTATGACTTTGCTTGTCAGAAAGTTGGAAAAAAAAGGATCACATAACTCCAGGAAACTGCAACCATCATAAATATGAACCAGTTGCCAAGTGGCTGAATTTTGATCACGTGAACATGGGGATGCTTCCATGGTTGTGTGAAAAATGATCATAAGTCTATTTTTCCAGTGCCATTGTAACTTTGAATGGTCACTAAATGAAGGACTACCTATAGGTTAAGAACTAATCTACCACACGGATTCAATGTGGGTTAATTGGTAGATTTTTTTTTTCATCTCCGATTTTGAGGCAGAATGATTGGAGCAAAGTCACCCAATCATCTTCCTTGGTTAAGGGTGGACTAGAACCTGGGCGTATCCATTAGTAGACCATCAACTTAATCAATTAAACATATTTGCATTTTATTACATTTAAATGTCAATAACATGGTATCAGATTTGGTTCTTGTCCTGGCTGCACCTATTAGTATTTAAAGTTTAGCTTCCAAGATCTTCCACTGTGCCTGCCAACTCAAAAAGGACTGTGCATCTCTGCTGTGTTCCATGTGTGAGGACTGTTGTGAATCAATAAAAGTGAATAACCTAAATGCAAATTAGGGGTTGAAAACCTGCACACTTGATTGGTCCTTATACAACAACTTGGGATTGGGCCAGAACCAGTCCCTGATTGGCCACTTTTGGGACTGTCCTTATTGGTCAGTAGTTTGAACCTGTTGCACATTTTCATTGGTTAATAAGGCAGCAGCTAACCCTATAAAAGGGTTACTGCTGCCCATAGCATTGCTCTGTTATGTCTATCACTTTATTAAAGAGTTGAAGTCACTGGTCAGATGTCTGGTCTCCCTTATTCTCCATACTTAACACTGGCGACGAAGGTGGGATTCGGAGACCGAAGAGCTGACTAACCTACAGAGCAACTAACAGAGCACGTGGTTGAACACGCACCATCAACGGCAACATGGCCAGCGGTGTCGTACCACCCGCTCCATTCGACCCAGAAACCGAAGACTGGGAATCGTACATGGATAGGTTCCAGATGTTTCTGGAGACCAACAATTTGAAAAATGCAACAGCCGGAAAAAAAAGAGCTATATTTCTAACCCACTGCGGCCCGACCGTGTTTAAAATGGCAAAGTCACTTGCCAAGCCAGCAGAGGTAAAAGAGATGGACTGGGACGTCCTCGAGCCTTTACTACGGGCTCACTATGCGCCCACCGTGCCAACCTTAGTCCGAAGACACGAATATTACCGGAGGGACCAACAGAAAGGTGAAAGCCTTGCTGATTATATCGTGGACCTCCAAAACCTTGAGGCCTCTGCGGATTCGCAGACTTAGAAGAAGCTCTCCGGGACCGTTTGGTTCTGGGCCTAGAAGACGGCACGATCCAGAGTAAAATTATGGCTAAGGGGGACATCAGTCTCACCGATGCCCTTAAAGAAGCCTCAGCAGCAGAGGCAACCAAGAAGTCGGCAGCTCGAATGCGCCGCACCAACGCACCGCTATGTAAACTCCGCCACGGATACCTCGCCGCACAGAGAGACACCCGGTATCAACTCACCACGAAGACCTAGAGTCCCCGTCCGACAGCGATGAGGAAGAGGTCAACCGACTGCGAACGGAGCGAGACCAGTCCACACAACACTCCTTTCGACCGTGTGCCGGTTGTGGATCCAATCACCCACGATCCGGTGCAAATTCCTCGACGCGCTCTGCCGAAATTGCGGGAGACGAGGTCACATCGCAAAGGTTTGCAGAAGCAAACAAAACTCCAAACCCCGACAGGCCGAATGCCAATCTTCAGGATTCTTCGGCACACACCGAGAAAAATTAAACCACTCCTACAGAAACAAACCGTCCACCACTTCCACCAGGCGTGAAGAAACCCGGCGGAAGAGACCCACCAAACAATCACCATAGGCCACGCTACATCCCTTGATGCCGGGAAAATCCGAGTGAAGGTCACTATCGAAAACAAACCTTGCGTGATGGAGGTAGACTCGGGATCCTCCCTCTCGATGGTGTCGTGGAAAACGCTCCAACAGCTTATTCCATCGATTCGCCGCCAAGACCTTAACCCTCAAAGGGTTATACTCAAAGACTATCAGGGCAACCGAATCCCGTCGCCGGGTCCCGCAGATTCCAGGTCTCATTCAAGGACCGCACCGCCGCACTACCACTAACGGTCGTGGATCGAGACAGGCCTAGCCTTCTAGGCCTTCAATGGTTCCGCCGCTCGGAATCACTGTGGCCGGAGTCCACAAGGCCGAAAGCGTCGATTGGGAGGAAGCACTCGTGCAAGAATTCCAAGACGTTTTCGCGAATGGACTAGGCAAGTATAAGGGGACCCCAATCTCGTTTAACTTGAACCGTGAAATAGCACCCATCCGCCTTAAGCCGCGTCGGGTGCCGTCGCCTTAAAGCCTAAAATCGATGAACAACTTGATAAGCTGATAGCGCAGGGCGTACTGGAACCCACCGACCACGCCCGTTGGGAAACCCCGATAGTGACGCCTATCAAGCCTGATGGGTCCCTAAGAATTTGCGGAGACTACCGGGCCACATTAAACCATGCACTGCAGCAAAGTGCTTATCCAGTACCGGTAGTGCAACATTTACTCCATTCCCTGGGCGGCGGGAAAGTTTTCGCCAAACTAGATTTAGCCCAGGCGTATCAACAATTACCTGTAGACCCAACCACAGCCGAGGCGCAAACGATCGTAACACTTAGGGGCGCATTTAAATGCAACCGCTCCAATTGGGTAAGCGTCGCCCTGGAATCTTCCAGAGTTTAATGGAAAGGTTGTTACAAGGGATAAAAGGCGTTGTCCCATATTTCGACGATGTACTCATCGCCGCACCTAACAAAGACATCCTAGAAAAACGACTCAGAGAGGTTTTACGAAGATTCCAAAATGCAGGCCTCAGAGTAAAAAAAGATAAATGCCAGTTATGTACCAAAAAAGTAGAATTTTTGGGATATCTCCTGGACAGCCAAGGAATTCATCCCACCGAAGACAAATTACGAGCAATTAAAAGGCACCCATTCCAAGGAACAAGGCAGACCTACAGGCGTTCCTTGGACTTATCAATTTCTATAATGTGTTTTTACCCCACAAAGCAACAGTAGCTGAACCATTGCATAGACTATTAGACAAAAAAGCAACGTGGGTTTGGGGACAACGGAACAACATGCTTTCCAACAAGTAAAGAAATTGCTAACTTCTGATTCAGTACTTATGCAGTACAACGAGACTCTGCCACTCACTATCACGTGTGATGCATCACCTTTGGGGTTGGGGCAATTCTGGCCCACGTGTTACCAAACGGAACGGAGGCCCCCATCGCGTTTTTTTCGCGAACCTTAGCTAAAGCTGAACGAAATTATAGTCAGCTGGACAAAGAAGCTTTAGCTATTGTTGCTGCAGTTAAAAGATTTCACGAATATGTTTATGGCCGTATGCGTTTACAATAATCACAGATCATAAACCGCTACTGGGGATCATTGCGGGTAATAAACCAACCCCGTATATATTGTCCCCCAGAATGACCCGTTGGTCTGAATTCCTGGCGGCCTACAACTACACCTTGCAACACCGCCCGGGAAATCGATTCTCCACGCCGATGCATTGAGCAGAACACCGCTCCCAGACGCTGTTGTGGATCCAGCCCCAACCCTCTCAACACTACAGATTGAAGCTCTACAGGCACCACCCTTGACGGCTAGAGACATTGCTTTTGAAACGAAACGTGACCCAGTTCTGCAACACATACTACGCTGGGTTGAACGGGGTGGCCGACGGACCGAATTGCACCTGAATGGGCGCCCTTCAAAGCCCGCCAAACCGAACTGTTTTCCCAAAAAGGCTGTATCTTGTGGGGCGATCGAGTCGTAATCCCTGGCAAATTGCAACAGACTGTGTTGGCGGTATTGCATGAGGGACATCTGGGCATTGTGCGGATGAAATCACCGCACGCAGCTATGCTTGGTGGCCGGAATCGACAAAAGAATAGAGGCCTAGGTCGCTACGTGCCAACGTTGCCAGGACGTCAGCAATGCCCCACCGAAAGCAAGCCCAACCGAATGGGAAACGCCGAGGGACCGTGGTCCTGTATTCATATTGACTTTGCGGGGCCTACCAAAGGTCACACTTTCCTGATTACTGTCGACGCCTATTCTAACTGGCTCGAGATTCATCGAATGCACACAATTACAACTGACTCAGTTATTAATAAATTAAACAGACTATTTGCCACACATGGGTTTCCGGACGTGTTGGTCTCGGACAACGCCCACAGTTCACTGCATTGCCCTTTGAACAATATCTGGCTGATCGGGGCATCCGCCATGCGCTGACCTCGCCCGCGCACCCTGCGGCGAATGGACGTGCAGAACGCATGGTACAATTTGTGAAAAAGACCCTGCATAAAATGGAATTTGGCAACATCGACGAGAAAATCAATCGAATCCTCTTATTGCAGCACATCACGCCCCACAGCGTGACCAACAAAACACCCGCTGAACTTCTTATGGGCGGAAAATACGATCGCACCTTGACCGGCTCCACCCCGCTCGCACCGGAAAAACCTTTCGGCTCCAGCAGCAAATGCCGGGAATTTAAGGTAGGCGATTTAATCTTTGCCAAAAACTTTTCCGGCGACCCGTTATGGATACCCGCAACTGTTACCCACCTCACCGGGCCTAGATCTTACCGCCTGCTAACAGACGATGGGAGGGTATGGAAACGCCACATAGACCAACTATGATCAAGATTACCACCCAGCAGCCATGACTCCCCGGTTCACCAACTCAAGGGGGAGGGAGTATCGAGGGAATTGACTTTGATACAACTAATAGCAGGTCAACGGGAACCCTACAGCCCAGCGAAGCACCGGAACGTGAAGCGGGAGGAGTTGATGTCTTCAGGGAACTTTAATACGGGGAAAACGAACTGCAAAACCTCGAAGAAACACGCAGTAGCAGAGACAACCACAGTGAATGCAGCACGGAATCGCCGTGCAGCGAAATAGAACTTAACAATGGTCATCCAAACGCTCCACCGAACCGGTCATTGGACAAAACCCGGTGGAGCCTTGAAATCATCCAGGCAGACCAAACGGCCTGCCTATCTTGAGGATTTTATCACAGCTCCTCAAACAGAACCCAAGGGGAGGGGTGTTGTGAATCAATAAAAGTGAATAACCTAAATGCAAATTAGGGGTTGAAAACCTGCACACTTGATTGGTCCTTATACAACAACTTGGGATTGGGCCAGAACCAGTCCCTGATTGGCCACTTTTGGGACTGTCCTTATTGGTCAGTAGTTTGAACCTGTTGCACATTTTCATTGGTTAATAAGGCAGCAGCTAACCCTATAAAAGGGTTACTGCTGCCCATAGCATTGCTCTGTTATGTCTATCACTTTATTAAAGAGTTGAAGTCACTGGTCAGATGTCTGGTCTCCCTTATTCTCCATACTTAACAAGGACAAAATCAGAAATGCCTTACAGCTGAAAAAAAGCGGTGCTTCCACAAAGTTCTGGCAGTTTTATTGTGACAGTTCTGAATCTCATCTCATAACCCATGGGGACAATCCAGATCCTTGACACTGATCATATTGAAAAAAATAGCACTCAATGTTCACAATGAAATCTCAGCATTCTTTTAGGATTCCAATGAAAAAGGTTAAGACACAGAAGCCCATTATTCCATACTACCAAGCAATGATTTTTTTTTAAGGGAGCAACTCTGGTCAAGATTTCAATTGTTGCCTAGATGTGACATGAACCACCATGCATACTTAGACTAAAGAGGGTATAATTACTTCTCCTTGAGAGTTTATATCCAAATTTATCCAAACTTAATTTTTTATAGTTGGGAACATAACCAGCTTCTAGGGACACCAAATGAACACATCAGTATTGAGGAAGATAAAACTTCCTCAATTTTACAATATGGAAGCATTTTACAATATGGAAGTCAAAAGAGATTAACTCACCTCTAACCAGAATTTAAAAAAAAATATTTGTCACAATAGTGGGTTGATTTGAAAGCAAAACCACAGTGAAGACACAATGTGAGGGTGCATTACTATGGCATCATTTCCATTGGGGTGGGGGGGGAGGGGAAGAGAAGAGAAGGGATAAACGCTTGTCTTAATTCAGAGCAGTGAGAAGGAAAAGGAGGCAAGAAAAACAGCCATATAAGGTTTATAGTACAGTTGCAAAAAAAGGTGTGTTTTGCAGGGTTTCAGTAATCCATGTTTTAAAATAAAATATTATAGAATAGAGTAGAGTAGAGTAGAGTAGAGTAGAGTAGAGTAGAGTAGAGTAGAGTAGAGTAGAGTAGAGTAGAGTAGAGTAGAGTAGAGTAGAGTAGAGTAGAAGAATAGAATAGAATAGAATAGAATAGAATAGAATAGAATAGAATAGAATAGAATAGAATAGAATAGAATAGAATAGAATAGAATAGAATAGAATAGAATAGAATAGAATAGAACAGGAGTTGGAAGAGACCTCGGAGACCTAGCCCAATCTCCTGCTTTGGCAGGAAACCCTGTACCATTTCAGACAAATGGTTATCCAATCTCTTTTTTTAAAACTTCCAGTGTTGGAGCATTTACAACTTCTGGAGGCAACTTGTTCCACTGATTAATTGTTCTGTCAGGAAATTTCTTCTTAGTTCCAAGTTGCTTCTCTCCTTGATTAGTTTCCACCCATTGCTTCTTGTCCTGCCCTCAGGTACTTTGGAGAATAGCTTGACTCCCTCTTCTTTGTGGTAACCCCTGAGATATTGGAACACTGCTGTCATGTCACCCCTAGTCCTCTTTTCATCAAACTACACATACCCAGTTCCAGCAACTGTTCTTTATATCTTTAGTCTCCAGTCTTTGTGGCTCTTTTCTGCACTCTTTTAAAAAGTATCTATGTGCTTCTTTAAATTGTTATAAGTGAGGAGGAGTGGAAATAAAATCAAGTAACTAAGCAGCATTGCATATGATAAAAATCTCATGACCTTAAGGAAAGACAGCTGAACTTTATATTATTGCTCCTTCTTCTTTGACAAATTATTGCTAATAACCAATCAAAGGGAACTGATACTTTCCACCCATCTTTTTTTTGGGTCATTGCATTTTGATCTCCATTCAGCTTTATTTTCCAGCTATTTATCAGTTATCCAAGGTTGGTTGGGTTACTACAGGTACCCCAAAGGGGGAGGAGGAAGGAATGCATGCTAATTCAATGTTTGCAGAATTGTGAATCCAGAAAATCCAAGAAAAGAGACCATTACAAAAAGTTCGAATCTCCCGCGATCGGCTAGGCCAATCGCGGTCGATTCGTAACGGCCAATCAGTGCTGTACACTCAGCCAATCCGAATGCTGTGCATTCTAGCCAATCAGAATACAGGGTTACAAGAATGCAAATACAAAACAAGAATAAATAAGAAAACTTTACGGCTTTTAAGATCTGTAAAAATTCTTAATTTTTACTTGTCAATCCTATCCCCATTTACCTATCTGCTTGACTCCCTTCTTCTCTACCTCCTGCCCATCTAGGCCCTTGGTGGCGAACCTATGGCATGCATGCCAGAGTTGGCACATGGAGCCCTCTCTGTGGGCACACAAGCCATCAACCCAGCTCAGCTTCACTGCACATGTTCACACGCCTCCCACCAGCCAGCTGGTCTTCGAGTCTCTGTCACGTATGCGCAGGAGGTGTAGTGCATGCAAGAGGCATGGTGCATGCACAGGGGATAGGTGTGCATGTGTGGGGTAGGGAGCATGCACAGGGAAATATGCACACATGCACGGTGACATGTGCATATGCACAGGGGTAGGGTGCATCAGTGATCTCTAGGCTGTGCGAAGCTTCAAAGAAATTATTTGACTTAAAGGGACTCAGATGAACTTGTACACAAGTATATTTACTAAATATATAAAATATAAAAATATAAAAATATATTGAGATTAACTACATCAACTGTATTCAATTACATTTATTTTCCAGTAGATAAACGACAGATAATTACAAATCATATAGCATGGGAAACAGTCTACAAATCTATATATATAAGACTTTGGCTTTTTAAAAATGACTGGTTTATAATGAGATAATGTGGGAACATAAAAACATGAAGCCTTGCACTTACGAAGTAATTTTTCACCATTTTATATTTATGTTCCCTTCTATATTTATTATACCATACATCAAGAGAGATTTCCCTCTTGCTGACTAAATTTTATCTATATGCAGATGACACAACCATCTAGAAAGATGGTAAATGTGAAAGAATTGAAGTGCATGCAGAAGCCGACTTTTTGTAGTGGGATTGTGTGAGAGTTGAGAAATTTGAATAAAACTCATAAAATGTGAAATGGGGGGTTTGAATAGAATAACCACAGAAAGATGATGTTATGGCAGGTTCCTTAGACAAATATTGTGGCTTTATTGTGAGACCAATTTTGTTGGCTTTTCATTTCAAGTTTGCTCTGTCATACTAGATGGTGCGCTAATCCTGCACCTTTTATTCCTTTTTCCCCTAGCATATATTCTTGTTTAGTGACTGCCTCATATAGCAACCATTCATATTACAAGAGTGATAAAAAAAGTAACTTTGTGACCAATGTTTGCATTTGTGACCTTCACAGGTCTGTAAAGCAAAGGAAAACTGAAGGAAGATTGTAAGCACAGTTTCAGTTTTGTTAAACCACCTTTTCACTTAACAACTAGGTTGCTAGGCTCAATTATGGTCACTAAATGAGGACTAACTGTATCAATAGGAAATATCCTGCCAGAAGATAGGAAGTGCATTGTCATGATTTATGGAGATTCCATTTTTAAGCTACTTAAACTATAAATTATTGACAGATCTATAATTCCCCAATCTATGTAATCTAAATATAATCTATACTTCCTCTGAAAACTAATTTATTAGCTTTCATATTCTGTAGCTAAGAATGTTAATTACACGTGGCATGAAGAACTTATTCACATTGCATAGTGGAAAATGTGGAAAATAATCAGGGTTACTTGGATAGCTATCAAGGAAAGAGTCTGTCAATAACTTAGACATGGTGACATATTGTCTTATTTATGGGAGGCAATATAATTCATGAAATCAAGAGTTGGGAAATATAAAGAGGTAGGTGATGATGCACCTGTGTTCTTTTTTTGTGCTTCCTAGCATCAACTGATCGCTGTGAGGAAGAATCCTGAATAGTCTGGGTTCTGGTTCTGGTTCCTTGAGAAAAAAAAATCATCATAAATGTGTCCTCCAATGAAATGTTGCACTGATAGAAGAGAATATTTATAGCTCAAGGTTAAATGGTGGGTCCTTGGTATTCTTTGAGCTTGATGTTTTTCTTGCAGACATTTCATTACCAAACTTCAGTAGATAACATCATCATCATCATACTAATTTGGTAATGAAATGTCTACAAGAAAATCACCAAGCTCATAGAGCATCAAGGATCCCACAATAAAATGATGTGATGAAGAGATTTACTGTAAGCTCTTTTCTTTGTTGTCAAGAACTGTTGTTTACAAAAAGAAAGAGTTACAATAGTAAACTGCAGGGGGAAATTATCTGAACAACAACGAAACAACTAGCTGGATACCCTGCTTCACAGCAACACTATGTGATCAGGCTATGGAGGAGAAATCCAGTTTCACAATCCATAGGCTCAGCGATGCTCGGTGATTGAAACATACAAAGGAATATTGTTCCTGCCACCTTAAGTCTGGAAGAGATTCCATAGGTGCAAAGCATAGAAATTTTGGTGAGGTACCGACATTTAATACTGTAAGTAAAGGAGTGGAACATCTGCCAGTTTGAACTGAGGTAATGGAATGTGGGGCAACTGGCAGTGATTGGGCTATGCAGGAGAAATCCGATTCACAAACCGTTAGACATTTTGGTGAGGTACCTCTGTTTAGTACTGTAAGGAGCCCCAGACTGCTCCTGAGCTCTCCAGTACCCTTTGATGTTCTGCTGTGAAGAAGATGGCTATTACATCAATATACCTCAGTGCGATGCAAAGATCAAGGGTCCTCTCAAGAAGGCCGCATCTGCTGCTGACTTTTACAGCTACAGGATAATGGAGCATGATGGCGAAGAATGCTACCTACTGCTGTTCCACAATCTTCTGAGGCAAATGGCAGTTGGAACAGAGTTCTTTTCAGGTGGGGAAGGGGAGTAGAACTCCTTAACATCAGAGTAGTGTTAATTACTGTATTAAGAAATAGTAATGATCTGATGATCATTTCGAAAAATCCTTTCTTAGTGAGCACCTAAAAGCCAAGAGGAAAATACGTGCCAAATTTCAAGTTTGTCGGCTTTACGGTCTGGAGATAAAGTAAGGCTAGAATTGCAGACTCATATCTCAGGAGGCATGAATCAGGAACTCACAAGAGAAGTCAAAGCCAAGCTGGAATTTTCATCAGAGGACCACATCTTCCAGAGTCCTTAGAGTTGGGTGGTTAATACATTCCAATAAATAAATTAAAACTAGGATCTACCATAGCTAAGAAGATCAATGCAACTTAGTTCATGTTTTTTGCATGAACAGAAATCTTTTAATAGTTGACATACCCAGTTGGTTGTCTGGATGGATGGAAACTGTCTGCAGAAGATACAATATTTCATGATTAAGAAAGGTATACAATCCATGATTTGAGTGACTGCAGGCAGATACAAAAGATTCTAAGGTGTTATCTTTGCAGCTGCTGTTGGCAGGACCCCTTCTTGCTTCATCACATTACTGGAATGAGTTCTCTTCTGTTTAAGCATCCAGATAAGATCACAACTCCCCGTGACTATAGGAAATGTGAGAAATATGTTCTCTGGGTTTAAAATGTCAGTTTTCTCAGCCCTCCAGTTTCTGTAGCCATGTTGTGGCTCACTTTTAATACATAATCATATATGGGTACAGGGGAAGACACAATTCTCCTACCGTTACACCATATCCTTATAGAATGTCAGACACATTTCAAGAACCTGTGTTTATTTTGAGCCCAAAAGCCTGGGATTCAAATCTTGTAGAGTAAGTAAGCAAAAAATAAATAAATAAAATTCTTCTAAAATAAACCAGTGTTTAAGTTGAAGCAAAAATCCCTTATGTATGTCAGATTCTCAAAAATATATAAATTAAGTGGTCTGAGAAATATTCCACACACACACCCCACACCCTCTATGGTTTAAAGCTAAATTATATAAAGGAGCTGTCCCATCACCCTCTTCAATTACCTTCACATAATCCATAAATGACTTGTCACTTTTTCTACTTCCACTTAATGGGGTTATTTAGCATGTAATATGAATTATAGTGGTGAAGTGATGTAAACATAAAGCAAAGAGATGTATGCTTTCATCACAACAGTATCTTGTGAGGAAGGCTTACTCTCCTTGCTGTGGAATGAACATGTGTGAAGAAAATAAGCAATTGATGCAATTGATTTTTGCATAAAGCTTGCAAAAAGCAGTGGAAGCTTTCCAAGTTAGAGCTGTTGGATCAAGGAGTAGTTCAGATATTATTCTAAGCATCCTTTTTTCACTAATACCAGCTATCCATTAATATAAGTGGCAGATGAAAACTATAGAAATGATCTGCCATCTTCAAAGCTTTTGTGTGCACCTGTAGGATCATGAATGCAATCAAAGTTAAAGCTACATATGAAGAAGACTGAAGATGTCTCTTCTAAAATGCAGTTAAGTGCATGGTTGTTTTTACTAGTATTATGCCCAAAATTTGACATACAATTTCTCATTGGTTTATTTTCTGCCATTTCCAGAAAACCAGCTGATATAAATGGCTATGTATTGCTGGTGTTAATTTGGCATAAACTCACCTTAGATTTGTTTGGAGAGTTTATACATGGAGTTATGAGTTTATGGTGATTTGGATTTTATTTGAATAAGTCATACATTTGGTTCCAAATTAAGCAGAACTTCCTCCATGTTTAACTAGGAACACATGGCAATTTCCAGATTTCAGCTTAATTGTCTCCTTCACTATTCCAAATGAGGGTGTTTGGGTGACTTTCCATCCCTCATAATCCTCCTTGCTTTCTCCTTTCCTAAAATAAGTATAATAACAGTCATAACTACCCTGGTGTATACCAGTGAGACTTGGACTGCATACAGGAGGCATGGTAGGCAATTGAACCACTTCCACATGACTTGCCTCTGCAGACTTCTGAGGATCCGGCGGCAAGACAAGGTGCCAGACACAGAGGTCCTCTCCAGACAGGACTGCCATCAGTTCACACCCTGCTGATGAAAGCCCAGGCATGCTGGGCAGGCCATGTTGCAAGGATGCCAGACCACCACATCCCTAAACAGCTCCTCTATGGTGAGCTGTCTCAAGGAAAGTGATCACACGGGGGACAAAGGAAGTGATACAAAGACAGGTTGAAAGCTTCCTTCAAGTCCCTGGATATTGACACCACCTCCTGGGAAACCTTGGCAAAAGATCGATTGACATGACGCACTGTCATGCCCCTGGTGGAAACTGACTCTGAGGAAGAGGAGGAACAGCCAACAGGGAGTGGGAGTGTGGCTGCAGAGGTGGTGGAGGAGGCTGGGGAAGGGCAGAGGCCAGCTGAGCAATCAGAGGAGGATCCAGGCCCATCCCCTATCCATCCTAGGTCACGCAGAGAAAAGCAAGGTCTACTCAGGAGGAGATTACCGTGATCCTCCTCGTGGCTTGCAGCTGGGAGCTATGTATAGAGGTTTATCTTTGCTGGCGTTCTTCCCATGGACTCTCCTCGGTTATTTTCCTGGAACATATGATTAGTTATCTTGGCTTGCTTCGGAACTCTCGTCAATGCAGTTTGTTTTGGTTTTCTTTTTGCCTCATTATTTACTTTTGTGACTTTAAACTGTGCCTAATAAAACAGTGAAGTTAAGTTGAAGGCCTTACCGGACTTTAATGTATGTTTTGGGTTATTTTGATAGACTACGGGTCATCACACGCACGTTGATCCACCAAGGCTGCCAGACATTTGAAGACAGAACAGCCATAGCACAAAAGAAGTGAGCACTCCACAAAGCCAGAGCCCGACATGTGGAAGAACATTTTGTGCTGACCTGCAGACACACGGTGGACAGCCCACAACCTGTTAGATGTCAAGGTCCTCTTCGAACACGATGGACGAACATCATCATAATAACAGTCATGAAAAGAACTACCACTATCATTTTCATTCGATATTAGTGGTATCATATAGATCAAATGCAGTAGGTGTGGTGGCCTAGAGGTGGAGCTCTCATCTCACAATCAGGAGGCTGTGAGTTCAATCATAGGTAGAGGCAGTTATTTCTCTCTGGGCACAATGAGAATTTATCTGCTGAATAAAATTCTGCAATGATAACAGGAAGAGCATCTGGCCAGTAAACACTCTGCTCCATTCAGTTACCCAGACTTCACCCCACAAATGGATTATGGGGTCATAAAAAGGAGGAAGAGGAGGAGGGGGAGGGGGAGGAGAAGAAGACAAAGAAAAAGAAGAAGAAAATATAGATCAAATCCAGTACAATGCTACATTTCTCAGAAACCTCAGATTTTCACAGTGCCATTAAAGAAAGCTTTAGCTTCAGCCCATTCTAATGGGTTGCTTTAAACAAGGGTGGGATGGGGAAATCAAATATTGGCTGCTCCGTAGGCAAAGGCACAGTTAATTATGAGTGGATCCCAAAAAATTATTTAATAAAAGGAAGTCTAATATAGTTTCTTTGTTTAGTTTTACTCTGACTGAAATTTTGGTAGGCCCTGAACAGTAGCTCCAGCTGTTTTACAGTATGGCAATTTTATAGTGTGGCTTATAATTTTCAGCAAATTATTTTGCTAAAACCGTTACACTTACTCAGTTTGCTTAGCTGAGCAGGACTCACAATCAGACCATCAGGCTGAGGCATATTCACAGGCCTTTTTTTACTGAAATAAAATAATAACCTTCCCAAGCTACAGAATTGCTGCCTGCTCACATCAAGATGTGAAGCCAAAAGAAAATGTGATTTATTACCACATTTACATTAGCAGGGAAGGTATATCAAAGAGCTGCAGTGGAAGAGTGCTTTTTTGTATCCGCAAAAAGCTTCTCTCTAACCTGATGCTCAAAAAACAAATTAAAAAGGGCCATTGTCCCAGAGTCTCCCACCAGAAAAAGAGTTGCTTAGAAGGGTTGCTTAGTAAAATCTAAAACAATGGAGAATAGAAGGACTGAGGTAAAAGTCAAACTCATCAGCTGTATTTCTGTTCTTTTTTTTTTTTTAATTTCATTTTATGGACCTAATGTTTGATTCCATTCCATTTCTATGTTAGTTTCTGAGCTCCAGAAAGAAAGCATTGAAAATGTGCCGATAATTTGTACATTAATGATATTTCCAACAGCAGTATAATATAGCAGTTAAGGTGTTGAACAGAGGAAAACTTGTTCAAGACATCATTTGGCTACCAAGCTCACTGAGAAACTTGGATCAATCAATCTCTCTCAGCTCATACATTTATATTCATTCCTTTTTCATGTATATGGATGAATGTGCTTAAAACATGTACTTGAAAGAATTAGACTTTGGCAGATACTAACAAGGACCATCTCCTGTCATTCTTGGGATGCTGAATAGCTTTAGCACTTTTTCTGTATTCTCACATCTCTTTCCACTGATCCATTCAAGTCACTTAACAAAATATTTCTTCCTTCTAGGGTTGCATTCATTCAGAATGTTATGTTTCACAACATGAAATTAGAGTGTAACATGTGATGGCTTCCTACTTTCATGTGTACCCACAACAAACTAGATGAACTAATTCCTACTTTTTGATACCCACTTTAGCTATTTCATTAATAAAGAACCCCCAGGAGAAGCAATCCTTACATACATTTGCACCACTTAAAGATACCAGCTGGTCTCACTCATCACACAAGATATCCTAAGGAAATCATCCAGGTTTAAGGAAAGGTTACATGTCCCCCAGAAAGGCAGTAAAAAAATCAGTGCCAAGCTTGCATCCTGCCTCTTGGAAGTAAACTCCAAAAGGACAGTGCAAGATACCACTAAAGCAGTGAAGGAAGACCCCCTCCCCAGATAGAAAAAGAAACCACAAGGCAGGAAAAAATTCAAACACAGTACAAATAATTAAATCACAATAGTAGCTGTTGCTTGTTAAACCAATTACCAGAACAAATAGACAGAGGAACTAGCCAGATTTCTCTACCCAGTTTCTTTTCAGGAACAGAGATTAATCTTTTTCCTTCCAAACAAAGCTGAATAGGGAAAATTATCCCATCAATAAACATAGGATTAAATGTCACCAAGCACAGAATTAAACTTCACCAAAAACCAGTTTTAGACCAAAATTCAGAAAGGGTATGTAAACTCATGTTTGAATGTCATTTTTTCTAGCTAGCCAAGAAGATGTATTTCTAAGGGAGTATTTTCTCCCAACAGCAGTGTAAAAAAACTTAAAACAACCCTTCCCTTTTAAGTATCAAGAAAAAATCTCCTTCAGAGGCAATAAGTCTGGGTACACTGCCAAGAATGTAATAAGGGTGGAAAAAAACAAAAGGAGATTTCTTGTAACTAACTGCTTAGCAAGTTAACAAGGGGTTCTATAGAACCAGTCAGAACTGGTAGAATCCCCCTGGTTGCCACCCACCCAACCTCTGGAAGTTTTGATGATGTTTTTTTCTGCCTAGTCATACATTTGTCACTGATAGATTTTACAGATGCTGAAAAGTGATAGGGTTTTCCCTTTGTCTCAAACATCTCATGTTGAATATGTCCATGGGTGGCTCTGAAAAGGAGACATGAACCCATAACTCCCAGTACCTCATGTCAGCCTGAATGCTTTATTATTATTATTATTATTATTATTATTATTATTATTATTATTATTATTATTATTATTATTATTTGATGGCTTCGATAAGATAAGATAAGATAAGATAAGATAAGATAAGATAAGATAAGATAAGATAAGATAAGATAAGATAAGATAAGATAAGATAAGATAAGCTGTCAATTGCCCAAAACATCAATTTAGGAAAGCATAAAAAGGCATTGACCCAGCAGCGTGGAGGTTCTCCAGAACCGCTTGTATCTGTATAGATTCTATCTAGGAAATGTTAAACTCCAACATCAAATCACTTTTTAAAAGGGTGCACCAAGGCAATTTTGGGGAAATCATTTGTTTAATCGTATTTGGCATTCAGACAAATAAATAATAATCATTATTAAGAATAAGAGCATGGCACGGCAAAAATAAATAATAATTCTTGTTTTTATTTGCTTCTGCTTGTACAAATGAGTTTGGGGATGCAATACTTATGAGCTACTGTAAATAGACTGGTCTTGGACATGGAACAAATGGGTCATTTCATGTATCACAACAGATGTGCAAAACAAGGAGCTACCATCCATCTGTTTCCTCTCTTCCCAGTTCATTATAATGCATGCAAATGAATAGCTCTGTTGAGACTTTTATAGAACCATAGCTATAAGGGGCCATTTAGGCCAAATGCTTCTCTGCTCACAGCCTGAATCCAAATGAAAGTTTATCTGACTGATAGCTGTCCAGACTCTGCCTGAATACATCTGACAATGAGTCGCTATCCATCTCCCTGGATGGCTGTAATTAGATGTTGGAAAACTGCTGACAGTCAGTGTCAAAGTATTGGCTTAGATTAGGGGAAGAGAGTTTGTTAGTTGCCTAGTTAATGCTTAAGTGCCAAGGTGGGGTGAGGCCCATGTATGCTGGCTCTGTCATAAAGGTTTTCCCATGCCAAATGACAAGATATTAATGTTATTTGCTTGGTGCTCCTCTGAACACTAGTTAGAACTCTTAGGGCAATCATGAACTCCAGTAAAGCATGTAGAAATCTTTAGAGTTACATTTCAAAATTTCAGAGTTGGAGATCTGGGACCAGGTCAGTGAACATAGAAAGTAGGAAATGAAGTTAGAGGTGTTATCCCATTCCTATAGCCATTCTGAATCCTCTTTTATGCACGGATGCTCATACACTGCTCTCATGAGTGGGTGCAGAGTTTAGACCTTCTATGACTATGCCTCAACAGAATAGCAATAGCACTTAGACTTATATATCACTTTACAGTGCTTTACAGCCCTCTCTATGTGGTTTCCAGAGTCAACACATTGCCCCCAACAGTCTGGGTCCTCATTTTACTGACCTCGGAAGAATGGAAAGCTGAGTCAACTTTGAGCTTGGTGAGATTTGAACTGCTAAATTTCAGGCATCCGGCAGGCAACAGAAGTAGCCTGCTGTACTGCATTCTAACCACTGCACCACCGCGGACTGCAAGATAAAAAGGGATGATGCTAAAATATACCAGCTTCTAACTTCTGGGGCATCATATCTCCAAATATCAGTTTCTTGAGAAGCAACAGTGGTAAATTACTGATGCCTTTACATCATGCTTATGCCTGTGCCAGAAGCAATTGTGCTTCCTTGTCCTGAAAACCAGATTTAATGTTTGGTAAATGTGTGGTTTAAAATCCCCTTTGTGTCAAGAAAATAAAGGATTTTAGATTGAAGTAATAACTGGGCTCTCCCCCAATTTTTTAGCTAAAGTGCTTGTGGGATATAAGGATGAAAATGATCTGTCAAATATGATGCATGACAAATTTAGCTATCATTCTTTTTTTCTTTCTTTCCCCATCCAACTCCAAATCTTTTTCTTTTTCCATGAGATTAGAGCAATTGGAAGATGTGTTATAGAAGGAGGATACCACTCTTTCTACACTCAGGATACATTTGAGTTTTGTGCTAGGAACCACACTGTAAATAAACAATAGTGAGTAGTTCAAGGTCAAAATCAACATATGATTCCATATACATATACACATGTGTGTGTGTGTGTGTGTGTGTTCCGTCATTATTGATAACTTTTTCATGTTATTCTATTACTAATTCCATTAATGACTTTGGGAGTTTGGGGGCAACTTGTGAGTATCCAGTGTCCACAAACTTTCCTATTATAAGCTCTCAGACTAGAAGGATAAAGCTGATCTTATGTCACATTTCATACTAGAAGTTCTATGACTCCATCACCTCGGGAATGGTGAAAATGGATTTCAGTATCTATTCCTGTGGTTTTACACATTACTGACTACCAGAACACAACATACAACCTGCTTCATTCTTATTGGGACTTTTCAGGTGCATACAGCCATCATAGTTAGTATTAGATCATCATATGTTTTAAAACATTCTACTTTATACACTGCATGTAACTTTATAAGCTAGAACAGCCCTGGTTGTAAAAATTGATGCCAAAAGTTGCAGAATGGTAATATGGATAATTTATGAGTGACTACACCATCTTCCTTTTTTTTTTTTTTTTTTAGTGCTCAGGTTAGAGATATTGAATCGCTTATCTCTATAGACACCTCAGAAGATATTATACTGAGGTAATAGTTTCCACGACCTTGGAAATTCAGGTTGTGTGTCACTGCTCAATAGAAGATGATATCATTTCTAGCTTATGGAAGAGTAGATATAGATAGTTCTACTACTACCTAAAGGGCTTGGGCAGGAATGTTCTCAGAACTTCTTAGGGATACCAGAGATTTGGCATGTGAAATGTGGGTCTACAAGTAAGTTACTTAGAAAACAACCAATCAGGAGTTGACATAGAGCAACTCCTTTTCTTACACCCCATTTCTTCCACTTCACTGTATCAAAAGTGCTCATTTATTCTGTACTACTGGAAATTACATTTGCAATACAAGGTAGACGCTTAAATGGTGGGATTTCAGCAAACCCTGAATGACGTTACTCACTTCAAGAGACAGAGAGTAATTGCTTCAGAAACACCCAATAAACTCCCACTTTTGATTGAGTGTCTCTTTTATGTCTAACTCTGGGCCCCTGGGATGAAAGTTCCTTCTGATAATTTTTCCCACCAACCCATGTCTAGGGCAGAGATGCCAGCCTGAAGGGCTCAGTGGGGCAGGGATACATTGGCTATGATTTATGCAGCTCTGCTTCCTTCATGATTACCTCAAATAAATCATGTTGGTATTTTTCACAGTGATTTAGCTGCCCTTTACATTCATATAAATCTTCAGGCCAAGGAGAAAATTAGCCAAGTCCATGCATTGATCATGAGAGGTAAATTGTACTGCAACAGCAGGGGCTCCATTGCTAAACAAGAAGGCAGCCCAAATAACTTATCAGTTTGCTTTTAATCAATGCTGTTTCTCACAATGCATTATTCTACCAAAGGGTTTAAATCACTAAGCACTACAACTGTTGTTTTCCAAACCTTTTAATCTAATTGGAAAAATCGTCATTTCTGCTGGTAATAAACACTCACTAAACTGTCTGCACCTAATTGAGCTGTGGTAATTTATGAGAGCTCCCTACTGGTTTTTTCCCACTTTTTAATCAGACAGACGCCTCTCTGTCTTTAACTAATGAAATCTTAGAATTCACCCAGCAGTTCTGATCAAATGTCACTCTGGAATAAATCTTCATTAACATTGGTGCGCCCCATGTTTTCTTCCTTTGTTCCATGCTGTCTGCTGCCAAATGTTGTCCATACCACTGAGAGAACATTAGAGTTGATGAGGCAGTCAATCAGAATGAACAAGGTCTTGATCACAAATGATTTGCCAAAATATCGATGGAAGGGAAAAACATATTTTCCCATTGGACTAGAAACTGCCGTTCATCTTACTTCCACAAAACAACACTTGGGTAATAACCCTCACTTACTTTTCAAGCTTTCACAAGAAAGATCTCAAAGTAACCATAGTTAAAGAATATAAATAGGCATGCAGCCATAAACTGTTCCAGCTTTATTCGTTACATCTTGTATTGAGCTTAGATAGAAGCACAAATTGTACAAGAAAAAAATGCTACCATCAGGATAATCTACTCAATTAATGTAGAGTTTGTCCTGTTTATCTCCTGTTTGTTTAGTTTACCTCAAGGCTAAATTAGCAGATTCTACAATGGAAGAACATAACAAGTGGAATGAGCAATGCAACAGCTCATCTGCAAGAAAACTCATCTGCAAGAAAAAAAAATCAAGCTCAGATAACACCAAGAAAACATCATTTCAACCCTGAGCTACAAACATTCTCTTTTGGCATTTGGAAGGGAAACGTATGACCTGGGTAAAACATAAAATATGTCCTTTGAATTCATTTTTGTCTGTTATAGTATCAATGCACTACATAGGCATTGGAATTAACAGCAAACACAAGTTCAAACAGAAGTTGGAAGTTATTGTCTCTGACTTGCATCTATTCCAGAGCAGAAACCAATTGTATTAAAAGAGCAAAATTGAAAACAGCATGTTAACTCTAAATTCATGAGTAAAAAATCATGGGTGGATTGTTTGGGGGAATGTCTCAGGTCTAAAATGCCACATAAGTTCTCAACATTTCTATGGAGAAAGATCAATTCAGCATAAAGTCATGAGTGCAAATCAGGGAGAAGGGAAGGGAAAAGTGTAGTGAAGGGGGCGGGGGGAGAAAGAAAAGGCATTGACATCCAACTTCCTTTACTGCAGTAAAATAAGATAATACTATCAAACCTCAACTTTCTACTTTTACATAAATTAGCCATTTCTATAACAAAAAGCTATCTAATTGGTAAAACCCAAA
Organism: Notechis scutatus; assembly: GCF_049901735.1. Classification (NCBI taxonomy): domain Eukaryota; kingdom Metazoa; phylum Chordata; class Lepidosauria; order Squamata; family Elapidae; genus Notechis; species Notechis scutatus. Next base: position 20,069,662 of record NC_142012.1, read on the forward strand.
ATCAAAGTTTCCTCTTTTTTTCACTTCAAGCACAAAGTCCAAGAAGCGGTTTCCAAGTAGAAACAAAAGTAATTGTTTTTTTTTTTTCCTGTAATCAAAGCAATCAATCTGCTAACTCCATTGACTTTTGCATCCATCCATCCATTGTGGGAATCAAAGTGTTTTTCCATTTTTGGGCATAAAGTAATCTTGCTACCATCAACATAATATAATGTGGCTATTCTGTCTCAGTATTTTTCCATAAGACAAATCTTGCTTAACACGTATACCTCTCAGAGCAAAGTTCACTAAACTGACAGGAAAATAACTGACAGGAAGAAGCTAAGTTGATAAGATTAACACAGAGGTCTGTGTCAGATAAAAGATGGTATTCGGTCAGAAGTTCGTTATTTGCCTGTTTTCAAAGATAAAGTTTTGTAACTTCTTTGTCTTTCTGTAAACCCCCTCACCCCCTTCTTTGATTCAGCATAATAAAAGAGGACAGCGTAGAGCAAGCTGGCAGCCTGAACAATCCCATCTGTCTTAGGCTCAACTGGGACAATTCCATCTGCCCCAAGCAATGCGCTGTCTCACCTAAAGAAATCTTCGCCTTGTGTTCTTTTTCTTTTAGCTTTTGCAATCACTTTTAAACTCACCCTGGATAGGGTCCTGCTTTGCCAAACTTCGCCCTTGCGAGGCTTCTCTGTATCTCACCCTTGCGAGGTCCCGTTCTGAGAGGAATTCAGCAATCAACCAGAAGATCGAAACAACAGACCGGTCGCTCAACGCGACAGCTGGGGCTCGTCCGGGATCCCTTGATTTGTCCGGGATCTCTTCGATTTTCAGGTTCCAAGGTGTGACTTCTGGCTAGAGGTGCATCTCCTTCACTCCCATTGCTACGCACCTGGCATAGGTTTCGTGCACGAATCGTAAGTAATGGGCTCCTCACTTTCTCAAGTTTCGTCAGGGCACAGGGACCGAACTTTATAGTCTAGTGAAGAAGGCTAATTCCTTTCAGAAAATTAATGGTACAACTGTGTACCCAATTTCGAAGAAATCTTTAAATAAATTTATAATTTATATTGAGGCACACTGTCCAGCCTATCCATCTGCTGGAACTCTTAGCCATTCTCAATGGGAAAAATTAGGAAAATATTTACATAAAATTCCCAGAGCTCCCATGGATATACTTATCTCTTGGAGAGCGATAATGGCTGCTATAACAATTGTTTATCCATCTTCTAGTCTTCCTGAAAATTCTTTTTCTCCTGTTTCCTCTGATTCCCCTTCTTCTCATTCAAAAACTTCCACAAATTCTTCCTTACCTCCTTATCCTGACATTTCTTCCCCCTCCCCTCCTCCTTCCTACAACCCACCTCACATTCCTGATGTTAACCCTATCAACTCCACTGATTCTCCTGCCTCCTTGCCTGTTCGTAATACCTTTCAGAAGGCACTGATTAAAGGATTCTTTTCTCTGACATCTTCTCAACTTGCTGCTTGGCACAATGACTATCGCTTAGCAGTTCAATCTGTTGCAACAGCTGGCTTTCCTCAAGCTGTTACCCTGGACCATCTTCTTTGTCAGGGAGCCATCCGCACTCCACAGGATAAGATTCAGATGGGGGCAGGGGTTATCCCATCATGAGAAAGGTCCTTCTCAACCTTCTTTGTCTTTTAACAAAATTCTTCAAGGACCCCACAGATTCTTTCATTCTTATTCTCAGTGTGTTCCATCTTAGAACAAATCATTTAACTGTCTTTTATAACTTCTCTGTTGTGTCTGTTCAACCTGTGGGGCCGTGATCTTATGTCTCAACTTAACACAAAACTCATTATTGATTAATGGAATCTTTTGCAAAAACTCTACCATGTGTCAATACTATGTAAATAATGTCTTGCTACTCTATTGTTCTGCTTTTCCACAATTTCTGATGTACTTGAGAAGACAAGAGTGGGAAGCTAAGATTGTTTATTGCAAGTAGATTTGATGATAAAGATGAAGGAAGGAAATGGAAGTAGGAAGGAGAGAGATGGTTTGTGGATGTGTTGTTTGGAGGAAGGAAAGAGGCTTTGACAAATTGAGAAGGATGTGTATGTCTGTGAATGCAATGAGGGAATTCTGGATGTTTGTTTGAAAGTAAACAAGAAAGTAGCAAAGAAAAAAGAAATGAGAGGCGACCCCTAGTGGGCTGCTCTTTTCAGAGAACATAGATTGATTCCACCAAAATATCAGAGAAAGGGAGGGGCAATACCAGCCCATCGCTTTTCTGAGTAAAACTCTGTCTCTGTCTTCTCAACCCACCTTGGTTCAAAATAATATTGGAGCATGTACATGGTATGAAAATGCTCAATGGCATAAACGCTTAACTACTTCACAATCATCAGCACAACAAGCTGAATTAGCTGCTTTCTTATTGGCGTTTGTCTCTTTTTCACAACAATCTTTAAATGTAATATCTGATAGTATGTATGTTACTCAGATGGTTGCTCATATTTTTGATGCATATATTTCTCCTGTTACACCTCCCTCTCTAATGAAACTTTTTACAGCTTCAGACACTGCTGAAAAAGCGAGAAAACTTTTATTTGCTAGCTCATATCAGAAGTCATCAGCAATTGCCTGGATTCCTAGCAGAAGGCAATCATATGGCAGATGAGGCTTGTAAAATTATGGCCTCCTCTCCCTTCTCCAACAGCCTTCACCTGGGGAGAGTCATGATTATTTTCATCAAAACAGGAAAGCCCTAGTGAGACAATTTGGAATTACATATCAAGAAGCCACAGCAATAATTCAACAATGTCCAACATGTAGCCTGCAGGCCAAAGGTATCCCTGAAGGCGTTAATCCTAGGGTACTCAAGCCTGTGATACATGGCAAATGGATGTAACTCATTATCCTCCCTTTGCTCCCTGAAATACATTCATGTATCAGTAGATACTTATTCAGGGTTTATTATAGCAACATTGCAAAGAGAGAGGCTACAAAAATGTTATTAATCACTGTATTCGGTCATTCGTAACGTTGGGATGTCCAAAAATTCTCAAAACAGATAATGGTCCTGCTTATGTCAGTTCTCCCTTTGCTGAGTTTTGTCATAAGTGGGCCATCACTCATAAGTTTGGCTTACCCTTCAACAGCCAAGGTCAAGCGATTGTGGAGAGAACACACTTAACTTTAAAACAAGCCCTTGATCGGCATCTGGGGAAAAAGGCTCAGGCCCCCGAACCTCCCAACGTTGCAAAATATCTTAAATGTTTGTCTGTACACTCTTAACTTTCTCAATCTTACTGGCTCTCCTCTCCTCCACAGCGGCTAAGCCGCCACTTCACCAAGCCAGTAGTTCCCTCTTCCCGTCCTCTTGTTTATTTCAGACAGCTTCCAGATCCTGCGTGGAAAGGTCCTGCACAGCTCATTACCTGGGGAAAAGGTTACGCAGCTGTCCAACTTCCTGATCGAGTGCTTTGGGTTCCTGCTCGCTGTGTCAGACCTTACCATGGCAAACCTGACTCTAACCCTAATCTTTCTTCTGATATCAATACTTCCTGTCTTTTCTCAATTTAGGGCATCTCCTGATGCTATTTTTGCTTTCCTTACTGACACTGTTACCTTTATTTTTAAAGATAATCTTCTTTCTGCATGTAATTATGTTTTCCAACACAATGGTAGTTTTCTTTCTCCTACTTCTGACATAACTATTTACTATTACTATTCTCCTTGTTTAATATTTTTAACTATACAGTTACTCCACTAACTATAGGTTCTTATTCTTGCTTAGGATTTTTCACAATCACATTTATTTCAATCACACTGTTCTATTGCTTTCCACTTCTTCAGTGGCATCTATTCCACTATCTTCTGTTTTTACTTACATTGCCATCTCAAGCTAATTCTGAGAAAACTTTTCCTGGAGATAAACTACGCTGGCATCTTCGTTGCTGCTTTCCACCTTGTGATGTCACCAACTGCATATTGCATCATTCATCTTCCTGGGTTCCTGATCGCTACAAACCACCTGTCGCGAAGACGCCACCTCATCCCTGATGACATCCATCGCAAGACTACAGCTCTCATTCGAGCTCGCCATCTTGGGTATCCTGCCTTCATAAGCTGACAACTCCATCTCTAAGCAGTCTGCATCTCATGCTGTTCCAAGATTTGGCTATCATCGCATTCCTCGAAGCATACAATCATCTTCTACAAATGAACATCAACCTCAAACTTACACCTGGACTATCCTTGATTTTCAAGGAAAAATTTTAAACACCACCACTAACTATACTCGATGGCCATGGTTTCCTCAGCTTTTCATGGATTTTGCTGAAATGGGGACAGGAGTAGAAAAATTTGCAGACAAAAAATTACAAGCTGATAAATGGGACAAGCAAGGCTCCTGTTCTCCAGCACCTGCTGATAACTTTAGATTATATTTTTGTCCTGCTCATAGTACTGGTACTTCTCGTTCTGCCTGCATGGTGGGGTAGTTGACAGATATTGTAAAAATGGAGTTGTGTATCCACAGGTCATATCTGGTGGGAAGCACCTACCAAAAATGACTATATTCATATTACCCGTGCTCAAGCACATCTTCCCTGCTCTCAATGGCCTTGTTGTGGACAGAGAATAAATCCACTCAGAATCACTTTTACTGCACAAGGAAAGACACTTGCAAGAAAACAATGAATGGTTGGGTTTACTTGGGGAGGACGTCAGTGGGATGGTCAAGGAGATGAAGGAATATTTTTACAATTCGCCTTTCTATATCTATGTCTCATTATGATGTTGGTCCCAATCCTAATTTGAAATCAACCTTTCTACAAAAACCCAATATTCAGGTCAATTCTTCTTACACATTGTTAGCAACTACACTTAATGATTCATCTAAAACTGATAGTTTTTGAAAGATAGTTTGAATACACTTGACAATGAAGTTAACAATACTCAAAAAACAGTTAGCTTTCTCACATCTGTAATTGAATCAAAAGACCTTGTCAAAAACCCTTTGCTGGAATGGTACTCTGACCAAGAGTCAGAGGAAGAATTAGACACTAAAAATTCCTTTTCTCCCAAAAGAAGTTTTGTTAACTCTGCCAAGCCATGATTTGGGGGATGAGGACTTTTCCTCGTATGAGTTGGTTCTGCAAGGCACCAACAAATCGAAGGGTTTGTTGTCACCTTGTGGGACAACTCGGGAGGAGAAAGGACTCTACCTAGAATCATGAGCACAAAAAATAAAGAAAAGGAGGAATTGTGGCTATTCTGTCTCAGTATTTTTCCATAAGACAAATCTTGCTTAACACGTATACCTCTCAGAGCAAAGTTCACTAAACTGACAGGAAAATAACTGACAGGAAGAAGCTAAGTTGGTAAGATTAACACAGAGGTCTGTGTCAGATAAAAGATGTGTATTCGGTCAGAAGTTCGTTACTTGCCTGTTTTCAAAGATAAAGTTTGTAACTTCTTTGTCTTTCTGTAAACCCCTCACCCCCTTCTTTGATTCAGCATAATAAAAGAGGACAGCGTAGAGAGCAAGCTGGCAGCCTGAACAATCCCATCTGTCTTAGGCTCAACTGGGACAATTCCATCTGCCCCAAGCAATGCGCTGTCTCACCTAAAGAAATCTTCATCTTGTGTTCTTTTTCTTTTAGCTTTTGCAATCACTTTTAAACTCACCCTGGATAGGGTCCTGCTTTTGCCAAACTTCGCCCTTGCGAGGGCTTTCTGTATCTCACCCTTGCGAGGTCCCGTTCTGAGAGGAATTCAGCAATCAACCAGAAGATCGAAACAACAGACCGGTCGCTCAACGCGACAATATAACATCAAAGTTCCAATTTTTTTACTTTTTGAATGTTTGTTCAAAGAGGAAAATTTTGGATAGAATCTGGATTTCTTCCTCCTATTTAATTATAAAATGGGCTAAGGATGTAATAAATCTGAATTTTGTTATACGTTTACTCTTGGTTTGCATCCTCTCTTTCTTTCTATCTCTCATTACATTCCAAGATTTGCACCATGGAAGTATTTTTTTCAGATGGGGAAATACTAGCGGCTAGAGAATTTTCAGGCTGCAGGAGGCAGCAGTATGCTCCAATCACTTTCCTCAGTGCCTCCCGGGCTCGTCTTTCCCATTTGACTTTTGAAGAGCAGTTTAATTAAAGAAAAATAAAGTGAGCATACTACAAAAAAAGCACAATCACATTTATATATAGGAATGCCTTTGAGGTAGTACAAAACATGTTGAACAAGCTAGTTCACCTTCTGATAAATTGGAATACTGTGACCTTGATGGTGGCCATTTTGAGAATATACAAAAGTTTCATGTCAGCCATTTTGTGTATGTACCAATCGTATGGACACAACATTCTAAATGGGCCTTTGGTTTATCTATCATCCAGAGACATTGAAAAAGGCGCACCAGACAACAGCAATAGTAGCAGTTAGCCCTCTCTTCCATCACCACTGTTAAATGAAGCTAAAAAATCATGACAAATAATAGTAATAATTTATTAAATTGTACAATTAATTTAAATATTTGAAATTAACTAAATGCCAATGATATTCTCAAACAGTATAAAAATAAGTTGAAAAACACAGGGGAAGAACATTTACAGGGCAGATTTTAGCATTACTGCTTTGGCTGTGATCCATACTTGCCCACAGAGTTATAATCTAAGATGATTTGAACATAAGTAGAAGAATACCTTGAAAAGGATTGACTGACCCATCTGTAAGGCATCCATGAACAAAACCTTCTTCAGTCATGAGGGTATTATAATAATAATGGAAGTTTTCAGTTTCAAACAGAGGCAGCTAAACGCTAAAGTGGTGCCAAATGACAGTATTTAGCTTGCTTTCAGCATAATTCTGAATAACATCATAGATGCGTTGGTCTGAATTCACATAATATAGGAGCTGAGAAGTTCTTATTCTTTTTTTCTGCTCCATTTTATGCCATTCTCCTTCTTAAGCACTGCAATTATCTGTTTCTTAAGTATTTATATGTCTGCTTTAAGAATGGCTCCCATTGGTATTAGCAATTACAAATATAGTTAGTCAGAACGCAGGATAATAGACAGTAGGCATATTTTAAAAGGTTATTTTATGGACTCAGAGAAGGAACTTCTGTATGTTACAATAGCTCTAAACATCTAAAGTTCTTTTAAATTCATAATTGGATTTTACAGGGAGTAAATTAGATACTTTCCCCCTTAATAATACTGATTATTGAATGTGTAAGCATCCAAGCACTAAAGTTTTCAAAGTTGTGTACAGATATAAAATATAAGTTTAAGATAACCCTAATGATAATAAAAGACATCACAGCCAAAGTAAAATAAAACTACAAACAGCAGCAATAATAGCATGCATTTGAAGAGAAAATAAATGAACAGCCATATATGGCTTTGAAAAAAAACACACCAAGAACAGTGCCTGGGACAATAATAATATGAAGGCATAAAAAGAGCCTCCCTTGAAATATCTTTCCTCTTGTATGATAATTGAATGGTATTCAGGTAATTCCATGGCCAAGTTAACCTGAAGTTTCTTTCTTTTTAATTTCTGGGACATTTTCAAAGTAGCTAGATATACTGTATAAAGCAGGGGTGTCAAACTCAATTTCATTGAGGGCTGCATCAGGGCTGTGGTTGACCTTGGGGGACCGGCTGGGCATGGCCAACTGGGTGGGTGTGGCCAGCTGGGTGGGTGTAACCTGCTTGATGCCACTCCCCAAACTGCTGGCATGTTTCCTTTTCGCATTGGGTATATTGGGCTGAAGCCACGCTGGTCCGATGTTTCCTCTTCATGTTGGGTAGACTGGGCTGAAGCGATGCAGGCTGGCTCCTTACATTTTTCAGGATGGCCCTGCAGGCCAGATCCGATGGACCTTGTGTTTGACACCCCTGGTATAAAGCATTGCAAAAATGGAAAGAGGAGGTTTCAGAATAGGAACACACATTTATTTATTTACTTATTTGTTTCTTTGTTTCATTTTGAATGCCATCCATCTCACTAAGAGGTGACCCTAGGAGACTTAAAACCAAGTAAAAACAATAAAATATTAAAATAATAAATATCAACGTTAAAATTGACTGAAATCATCAAAGATGAAAGGGAAGAAAGCAAGATGCACATGGTATGGAGGTGGAGTCTTAATCTCCAAAGATTAATATTGTTGATTTAGGATTATAGTTAATGTGATTCAGTGCATAAACAGTACCACTGAAGCCACGTATTAGTTCTAAGCCACCCAGGGTCGCCTCTTGACAAGTTAGATAGCATACAAATTTAATGTTATTCTTTTCAAATCTTTCTTCCATCTGATTGCTTTGGTAGATGCTTTGAAAGCTTCAGTGGAAAAGTGACAATAAATCCCGATAACAATCAGTCCAATAGCAGTCTAAAATTATTCCTAATTCTTTACACCAGGTTGTAAAATCTTTACAACCTGTGTTTGCTTGTGAGTATCTAAAGCCACACTTGCCCTTTAAATATTAGGAATGAATAAAACCAAAAGCATGGAATAGGAGGGGTTAGAGGGAAAAAATCAACTAAATTAAATAGTTTCTCGATAATCCATGTATCAGGTAAAGTGTACTATAATCCAAAAAGTTTCCAGAATAATAAATCAGTTCATCTTTAAAGTGCTCTGAGGTACCAGCCAGATCTGTCTGGAAATTAGATACAAATTTAGTATGATTATTTTCCACGCATTCAATATTTTTTTTCCCTTCGGTCACATTATAAGATTGCATTTCTGTGATCCCTTCTTTGGGGTAGGGGGGCAGGAGTTGAACCTAAAGTTTTTAGAAAGCCTAATCTCAATCCCTGATCGGTGTGGTTGCATACAATTCCTTCTAGAACATTGTTGTCCCTTTTGTATGGATAAAACAAAGAACAATTGAGTAAATAATAAGTCTTTCTACTGTAATTGTGTAATAATAGTGGCTTACAGACATGCTTAATCAATAAATGATCAACTGACCCAAGATATTACAAATATGATGAATAGGCTCAACAGAAGAGGCTCACTCATCAACTGTGTCTTGATTTTTGATTGCATCAAGCCTCCCTCATTACTCATGTTCAAATTGATGTAGTTCAGAATTATTTGGACAAAAACTAACACAAAAATTGTCTTTTTAATAAAGAAGTAGAACAATTCTGAAATTTCAGAGCAAGAAAATCAAAATGCTTACACTGGGGAAAAAATGGCTTTGCTAAAGCCCAGTCCTATCATTTTACTGCTTTTTCAAACAACATTTGGTACTATTTTATCCACATATACTCCAAAAGAAGTCCTCGTTCATTCAGCTGGAATCCAATGATAATAATTGGATTGAAAAGCAAATAGAATTGGGAAGGAACTTCTATGAGCAACAAGTCATACCAAAACTCTCTGTGAAACATTTTTATTCCCTTCCCTATTTCTGTACACTTGTAATTTATTATTTAAGAACCTGAGGATTCGTAGTACCTTACATAACATGTTTCTTTCTTAAGTTTTAAATTGGCCTGCTGAAGCTCAGACGTAGTTTAAATTGATCAAACTAAGAAAACCACATTACAAAACCCTAAATATTCAGAGAAGGAAATAATCGATAGGAATAGTTGGATAATGGTAAATGAAAAACTAGCAACCAAATTTTCAATATCTAATACACCTAGGGACCACCAAAACATACTTTCTAAAGTAAGAGTTTATTGATCCCTTATTCACTCAGGTGTTGTAATAAAGTAAGGAATTCTCCCCCCCCCTCTCAACAGGGGATGGGTCCAGAAATTTGGTTCAATCAAATACCTGCTGAAAAAATGAAAGTATGAACAGGAATAGCTTATCTTTAAAGTTATTATAATATTTATTCTCATCCAAAAAGCAATGCAGCAAAGAAATAAAAGAACAATTACTTCCTTACATTCCTTTCCAAACATGTATTACCCAACCCATAATCTGAAAGAGTCTATAAATAAATATCCCAATTTTCCTCACTTCCGTCCACATTTATCTAAAGCTTTCTCACATCAGAGGAAAGTTCACAGATGACTATGGCAATTGATATATCATTACCAGAATCCAGAGCCAGAAGACCCAGGGACTCAGAAGAAGGGCCTTCTCTGTGGTAGCCCTCTCTTTCTGGAACATCATTCCCCCAGAGATTAGAATGGCCCCCACTCTAATTGTCAGCTTTGGAAGTCATATTAGTACCAGAAGCTTCCACGCTGCCACAATCTTGAGCCTGGGAACTTTCAGATTTCCCAGATGTGCCAGTTTATTACTCTAATAAAAGGGAACTTTGAGAATATGTCTGGTTCAGAGTTAGCTATTGGAGTCAAGTTTTTCTGGAAAGCTGACACTAATACTCTTCCAGAAGGCACTGAAGACCTGGTTCTGCCAGTGGGCCTGGGGAACCCAGAGCAGGATGGAGCCCATTAAATGGCTCATGTGATCTGCTATGGCCGGGGCAGGGGGTGGGAGTTGGGGGATGATTTTGTTATATTGTACTATATTAATTTATTTGATTCTTTTTGTTAGTTTTTATTGTTTTAAATATGGTTTTATATTCTGTAAGACACCTTGAGTCGCTATGGGAGAATAGGCGGCAATATAAATTCAATAAATAAATAAATAAATATTACCAGAATCCTAGTATTTTCAGCGTTGGAGGTATAAATTTCAAGGCACTTATCTTGCCCTTCAATCATCTCCCTGAAAGGGTGAAAACCCACAAAATTTTGGGAACATTTTTAAGAATGTTTAAAGAGTATAAGTGCCTGAAGCCTATACTTATTATTAAATCAGAACATGATCACAATACTGAAAACAAGTATACAGCTCATACAAAAAGAAAGATTTTAGAGAGGTTGCAATTCATCTTGTCTTTTTAATACTATCTACTAGCTAATTATCTGATGTTTAGGTCTGCCTTGTATATTAGTAAACCTTGAAGTTTAGATATCCAGACCTTCATGTCTGACCATTTTGTCCTTTGATCATTATTTTTGTGTCGGGTTGATACGGTTTTCTGGGAATTGTTTTCTTAACAATTCAGGGCCTATTAAAAAAAAAAACATTTCACCAAAGTAACCAGCAAACATGTCACAATGAATCCAGCCTATTCGATTTAAACCCAGGGAAGCTGCCGTCAAGGATTTCCCCTTCTTTGAATAGGTCCTGATGAATAAAAAGCATGCTGTTTGTTCAAGAAGTATATACTCCAGTGGTTTTTAAAAATGGGTTTCAGATTTGTTTGCCTTTTAATTGAGAATATTTGTCATTTAAAGCAACAATTAAAATATGTTGGAAGCAACCTAACTGTAAATGGTTCCTACTATTAGCCTAAAAACATTTAATTATGATTTATCGGTGCATAGCAACCTTTTGTAACATTATAGGCTAACATTCATTTGCACTTAATTAAACTCATTATGAATGTACTTTGTGGCAGAAAAGAAACAGAGGAGTAAATATTACTGGAAAAATCACACTTTATTGTATAAAAATAGAGGTCATAATAGAAAGTATTCAGTATTGATCCTATCTGGAATTAATGTTGTTGTTAAATTAATCACAATACCTAAAAGAAATGAATCGAGTGGATCCTAACAATAGTTCTTTACTGGAAACCAAAAATATGTACAGATATTATACATTTAAAGCAGTCATTCTTCTTGTCAAGAACCTGGAAAAATTTGAGTTTTCACAATGGTATGCTTACCCACGCCCACAACAGTGCCCTCTGCTATATTAAACGGGTCTCTGCCTATAGAAAAAATAGCCATAGCATTATTGCCTTTCCCAGGAATTTAAGATTGTTCCCTAATTCATTTTTTAAAGTTATTACTGTCAGATATGCTGAATTTTCATAGATTCTATGAACTTAAAATATGCTACCCCTGTCAAATCCCATCACAGTCTCTCCCACTAGAGCAGGGGTGTCAAACTCAAGGCCCATAAGCTGGATACAGCCCTCAGGGTGCTTAAATCTGGCCCATGAGGCTGGCCTGGAAATAGCAAAGGCCCATGGTGCCTCTGGCAACTAAAACAGATGGCCTGCGGGGACCATGCGGGGGGTGCATGCCCCATTTTGGCCAGCAGGAGGCATCAGTCCCGTATCCCCCCCCAGTCAGCCCCCAGAGGAGGAGTATAATGCTGATCCGGCTCTCAGAGAAATCCAGTTTCACATCCCTGCACTAGAGCAATTATCTTCCCAGAAAAATTCAACCACTGTGGTGTCACAAATAGATATAAATACAGATAGTCCTCGGCTTACGAGCACAATTGAGCCCCAAACTTATGTTGCTAAGAGAAACATTTGCTATGTTTTGTCACATTTTACGACCTTTCTTCCCACAGTTGTTAAGTGAATCGTTGCAGTTGTTAACTCAATAACATTGTTGCTAAGTGAATCTGGCTCCCCCATTGGACTTTGCTTGTCAGAAGGTCACAAAAGGGGATCACATGACCCCAGGACACTGCAACCATCATAAATATGAACCAATTGCCAAGCTTCGAAATATTGATCACGTGGCCAAGGAGATGCTGCAACGGTTGTGTGAAAAATGGTCATAAGTCATTTTTTCAGTGTGATTATAACTGCCAGCCTGGAAGCCATTTTTCTTTGAGGCTTTTGGGCTGCCACATTCCGTGCCTGGGAATTTGGGAGGGTGGATTTCAAGGAGCGGTGGAAGATTAGCCACAACAACATTCCTTTCTCAGAAAGTCAAGGACATGTGACCCTGTACTTGGAGGGGAGTGACTGGGGGTAGTCTCCAGTTGGAACCATGATTGAGCCACATGATGGATGTTTGGGTGCAGGGGTTGGATTTTGGGTCTTCTTTGGGTTAGGGAAAACCCAGAACTCTCAGATTCGGATTTTCCACAGATGTGCCAATATGACATCTCTAATAAAGTGGATCTTTGGGAAGACAATATTCTTGGAGTCTCTTTTCTTTGGAGGTTGTTACTAGGATCACTGACAGTAACTTTGAATGGTCACTAAATGAACTACTGTAAGTAAAGGACTACCTGTACATTGTTACAACTTTGCATCTAAACATAAAACCATGTATCAGCTCTGCAAATTAATGCCATCTTATGCATATTGTATATGCTTCAGCTTTATATGCATAAGTAAAAATTGGGGTGATTTAAATAGAAACTGATTCTCAATACTATTGTTATAAACTGCTTGGAGGCCAAAATTCTTTACTGTGTCCCTCATATCCAGATGTGTACACATATTTGAGTACATGAGATCCCAAGGGTTCTAATGGAAAACTGGCAAAATGCCTTCTCTCACAAAAAGCATAAAAATTCATCCTTCCTAATCACTAATGGGTGGATAAAATTGGTACTTAAGCTAGGAGAATAGGTTAGCCATAATTAGTCTAAGTGTCCATTAGACAGCCTTATGCAGTAAGGAGATGGGCAGGGACCAAACGGAAGTCTAGACAAGGAAGAGTAATATGATTTGGATAGCTGACACTTTGAACTGACACCTTCACTCCAGCAAGTTGTCACTAGGGTAAAATGACAGTGGTAAAACCGCTTGACCTCTTCTTCACAGTGTTCATCATGAAATAGATTTCTTTGCTGCAAGGTGGAAGGAAAAAGTGATGCAGTGGAGAAGTCTTCTTCCTCTACTGTCCTCATTTAAAGCACAGGCAAAAGTGTGCATATCATCTCCAGTCACCTTCCCAAGAGTTGAATGTGTCACCCATTTATTTTTGTTCATGCTCCTGTGCCTTTAATGTTAGTCTAGCAGTGAAGAAGCCCCTTTTAATCTCCTTGCTAAATAAAGCTTTGCCTCTTTCTGTTCCATCTTTATTATCATAATTCAGGGGTGTCAAACTCAAGACCTGGGAGCTGGATCTGGCCTTCAGGATGCTTAGGACTGGCCTGCAGGGCTGCCTTGGAAACAGCAAAGGACCACAGTGCCTCTGCCAGCAAAAACGGAGCTTGGAAGGGCCACGTACAGCCCTCCCAAGCTCCATTTTTTCTAGCAGAGGGTTGCAGGAGGCCGTTGCAGCTGAAAATGGAGTTCAGGAGTCTGTTTTTGCTGGCAGAGCGTTTGGGCCATCACAGGGCTCCTTGACACGAGTGACTTCCCTTCCTCTTTTAAATGCAAGTTTGTATATTTGAGCCTCAGCACAACAGGTCAGCCTTACCATCTTTTTGACTATCTTCAAAAAGGGAGACCCCAGCCTAGTTGAAAATTACAGACCAATTTCGTTATGCTGCGTCACCTGTAAAATCATGGAATCAATTATTAACCAATCCATCATTCTCCACTTAGAAACAAACAACCTACTCTCTAATAAACAATTTGATTTTAGGAAAAAACTATCATGTAATCTGCAACTCTTACACTGCAAAAACATATGGACTACACAACTTGATCAGGGCAAAGCAATAGACGCAATCTACATAGACTTCTGTAAAGCCTTTGATTCAGTGGTACACGACAAACTACTCCTAAAACTAAAATCTTATGGTATCTTTGGACAACTGCATAACTGAATGTTGAATGTGTTGAATGTGCTGAATAGTTGAATAGTTGAATAGTTGAATAGTTGAATGTGCTGACAACAAAATCACACAAAAATTATCAATGGAATTCAAATTTAGCAACCCATGGAGGTCTAGATTTGGAATTACACTCAAAATTAAAGTGGAAAAAAACACTACAGGTTGATCCAACTTTGATGTAATGTCCTTAAAACAAGTCAAAATGAGGCTCAGTAGTGTGTGTGTGCCCTCCACATGCCTGTATGACCTCCCTACAATGCCTGGGCATGCTCCTGATGAGGTGGCAGATGGTCTCCTGAGGGATCTCCTCCCACACCTGGACTAAAGCATCCCCCAACTCCTGGACACTCTGTGGTGCAACGTGGCATTGGTGGATGGAGCGAGAGATGATGTCCCAGATGTGCTCAATTGGATGCAGGTCTGGGGAATGGGTGGGCCAGTCCATAGCATCAATGCCTCCGTCTTGCAGGAACTGCTGACACACTCCAGCCAGAGTTATAAGGTCTAGCATTGTCATGTATTAGGATAAACCTAGGGCCAACTGCACCAGCATATGGCTCACAAGGGGTCTGAGGATCTCATCTCGGTACTTAATGGCAGTCAGGCTACCTCTGGCGAGCACATGGAGGGCTGTGTGGCCCACTAAAGAAATGCCATCCCACACCATTACTGACCCACTGCCAAACCAGTCATGCTGGAAGATGTTGCAGGCAGCAGAACATTGTCCACAGCGTCTCCAGACCCTGTCACATCTGTCACATGTGCTCAGTGTGAACCGGCTTTCATCTGTAAAGAGCACAGGGCACCAGTGGCGAATTTGCCAATCTTGGTGTTCTCTGACAAATGCCAAACGTCCTGCATGGTGTTAGGCTGTAAGCACAACCCCCACCTGTGGACGTTGGGTCCTCATACCACCCTCATGGAGTCTGTTTCTGACCGTTTGAGCAGCCACATGCACATTTATGGTCTGCTGGAGGTCATTTTGCAGGGCTCTGGCAGTGCTCCTCCTGTCCCTCCTTGCACAAAGGCGGAGGTAGCGGTCCTGATGCTGGGTTGTTGCCCTCCTATGGCCTCCTCCACATCTCCTGATGTTCTGGCCTGTCTCCTGGTAGCGCCTCCATGCTCTGGACACTACGCTGACAGACACAGCAAACCTTCTTGCCACAGCTCACATTGATGTGCCATCCTGGATGAGCTGCACTACCTGAGCCACTTGTGTGGGTTGTAGACTCCGTCTCATGCTACCACTAGAGTGAAAGCACCGCCAGCATTCAAAAGTGACCAAACCATCAGCCAGAAAGCATAGGAACTGAGAAGTGGTCTGTGGTCACCACCTGCAGAACCACTCCTTTATTGGGGATGTCTTGCTAATTGCCTCTGCTTTTCACCTGTTGTCTATTCCATTTGCACAACAGCATGTGAAATTGATTGTCAATCAGTGTTGCTACCTAAGTGGACAGTTTGATTTCACAGAAGTGTGATTGACTTGGAGTTACATTGTGTTGTTTAAGTGTTCCCTTTATTTTTTTGAGCAGTGTATATAGTAAAGCTACATTGATAGAGTCTTGCAGGTATTGTTACCTTTATGTCCCAAGAATCTAGGGCAGGTCCCTTCTGAGCCTGTTGCTCCACCCACTATGTAGCCACGGGCAATGCTGGCTGGGAAATTCTGGGAGTTGAAGTCCACACATCTTAAAGTTGACAAGATTGAGAAACAATGGGCTATGCTGTCTCTTAACTCTCGGCTCCCAAGGTAGCGACTTTGGGTCCCATCTGCCAAGGTCTTTCTCAGACACCATTTATAATTGAGCAGTGAAAGACAAGGGGAAAAGGGGAAAAAAATATGGAGCAATTTTGTTCACACAGAAGACATCACAGATGAATTAATTACTCATAAATAACATTTTCCAGAACTTTTGTTGTGGCCTACCAGCCACTGGCCCCTCCAGCAGCCGATTCATAGGAAGAGGAGATGTGGAAGTCAGGGTCAGCACCAGGGCAACCTGGGAGCTCCAAGGGGGAAGAGGGAATGCAGCTGGGAGAGAGAGAGAGAGAGAGAGAGGCAGAGGCAGAGGCAGAGCCTGGGCCATCCGTCAGCCCTCAGATGGAGAGTCAACAGCCCCCAAGTCTGGAGGTGGTTGATGAAGAAGAAGAGGAACAGCTGGGTGCAGTGTCTGACATGCGGCTGCAGAGAATACAGAGAAGGAGAGAGCAGTGGAAAGCCATGGGCCGAAAGCCTGGGGAAGGAAGAGCCACCACTGCTAACAAGGCCCCACCCTAGCTCTGGGATAAAAGGCAGGGGGTGGAGATGAATAGGTGTGGCAGACAACTATTCATCTTTCAGCCAGATGGACTTTTTAGCCTGTGAGAGAATTTTTTTGCCAGGGCTTCCAGCATTCCTAATAAAGGAATCTTTATTCTCTTCATTGTCAAGGAACATAATGGCCTGATTCTAATGGAACAGGGATAAATCCCAATGACTCAAAAACATATGATGTCTGATATTTTTTTTATTGGTGGAGATTTGTAGTAGAAAACACATTAGTGCATGTGCATCTCCTGTATATCCATGTAAATCATCAGGTCCAAATTAATTTGGGGGCTATATTCCTAATGGATATGTTTTATATCTCTTAACCACATGCTTACCCAGCAGCGCACTAATCCTGGAGGCCGAAGATAACGGCTGAAGAATTACCCTGGAAACAACCACTCAGCCTTTCTTTCCCATGAGCAAAAGATTAGACGCTCATAAATGCTGATCCAGATGTCTGTGGATTGACCAAATTTCAAACACCGGGCAACCGAAGAGGAAATCTCTATCAAAAATTGACCAAATGAAGCAAAGTTCACTCCCACAAAAAAAATAAAATGTTCTTCCCGTCTCATTTGGTGACATTCCAGAGTGGAGAATAATTACTTAAGGAATGACAGGGATTTAAATCCTACACATTTAATCCAAATTTTAATTTAGCAGAACCACTGATTTAGCGGTGTATGACAACAATGAACCAATGAAAGGCAGTTAATGCAGTGAGGAAGAGAGGAAAGGGAAAAGTCCATCGAACAATCTTGCTTTTTACTCCTACAACAGTAAATATAATCCAAAATCAGTTTAGGAAGCCATTTTTATATTTGCTTCTATACTTATATATGTGAGGTATGTGAGGAAAAACCAAAGTGACATGATAGAGTGTTCCAATATTTGAGGGGCTGTCACAGAGACTATTTTCCAAAGCACCCAAAGGCCAGGCAAGTAATAATGGATGGAAACTGATCAAGGAGAGGTTCAACTTAGAAATAAGGAGAAATTTTCCGACAATGAGAACAATCAACTAATGGAACAGCCTGCCTTCAGAAGTTGTGGGTGCTTCATCATTGGAAGATTTCAAGAAGAGACTGAACAGACATGTGTCAGAAATGGTACAGGGTCTCCTGCCTGAGTAGGGGGTTGGATTAGATGACCTTCAGGGTACCTTCTAACTCTGTTATTTGGTATTCTATTTATTCTGTATTCATGGCTCAAACCACCATTTTTCCATTGGTCACGTCACAGAGCTGAGCTTGTTATCTTGCAGTTAGCACATTTTGGAAACAAGCTGCACCATGGAAAAAAGGCAGTTTGGAAGAGAAAATTTGTTTAAGCAATTTTCTAGGAGGGAGAGAAAAAAAAGCAGGCCAGGCATAGGAGAATGGGTACTGACTGTAATGGTGAACATGTGACTAAGAGAGAGAGATGCTGCCAAAGTTATAAATGTGGATATTAGTCACAAAGTTACTTTTTCCATCACTGTCATAATATGAATAATCATTGCTAAGGCAATTTCTGAACAAGGCAATTGTAAATTGTTTGTACAAACTCCTTTTATAGCATACATAGAACAGGATAATCAATATGGGTATGGCTCAAATAAAACTTTTGAGAGTATATAACCTCCATCAAATGAAATATTTTACAGCAATAGGAACCTATAAATAAAGAACAGATAGAGCAATAAGTATAATATATAATATAAAATAAGAGCAACAAGCTCTTATCAACTTAAATCTCTCTTGAGTAATAAATATATTAGAACTTCTTTTATTCACCTTTACACCTGTTTTGAGAATACTTTATTATTTCAAACAACCAAAATTCAGAAATGTATAGGCTGCTATTCCAATGAGAAAATCCACTTCTTGATTTAAAAGGGAGGTAACAGTACTGATGTTGGTAAAGTTTTTTAGGAGATAGAATAGTAGCATTATGAACACCATAAATCCAATGAAAAATTATAAATTGTTGGCACTTAACATTACTCAGAATGGCATATCTCTTTCCATTTCATAGTTATTCTTCCAAATGCTTGAGATGATGTCTAGCAAAAGGAACTTTCTTTCATGTGTGTTGTTTATATGATAAAAATTATTTTTGGAGACATAAGCATATTACTAAACAAAGAATGGAATGGTTTCCAGAGTTAGGGTTATTGGATCTGTTTGTTGACATATCTGTTTAATCTGCTGCTGTTTGTCTTAAGTTTAAAATACGAATACTTATTATTTATATAATTTTAGCAAGTAAAATAATAATTGTTCATCATTGGAAAATCTTAACATTCATTTAACAATTGCAATGTGCATTAAAGGCCTATTGAATTATCAGGTTAGAAATCATTAGTCAAATTTTATCTGTAAATTAATAAATTTACAGCTAAAAATGTAAATAAATCTGTAATAAATTAATTTTATTACAGATAAAAATAATGAAAAATCAGAGGGAGAAGCCATAATTCCATTCAACCTAGATAACTGATAAAGTATAAATTGCAAGAGGCCTATTGTCAGCAATATTTGTCATATACAATAAATAAATTATCTACACTTTTTAGATTTTTTTTTTATTTTTTCCTCAGTTCAACATGAAGTAAGATTACCCAGTTTCTTGATAATGTTTGTCAATCGCAGTTCGGTTAAAAAAATTAACTGTAACCTTCTTTTCATATTTACTAGATTCTATGGTGGGGGAATATGAGTTAAGAAAAAAAATTCATATAAGAAGCAATCATGCCTATTGATATCAATGATTCATGGTATCTGATTCATGCAACCATTCATGCACAATGCATGGAATAGTCATTTAGCAACCACAGTTCGGACTGGCAACTCGGTTGTTAAATGAAACATTCTCTAGAGCAGGGGTCGCCAACCTTTTGGACCTCAGGAACCACCAAACTCATAATTTTAAATCCCAGGGATCACTAACCAGTTCTGTGGGCATGGCCTAATTTGTGGGTGTGGCTTGGTGGTCATGTGACTGGCTGGGCATGGCTTGTATGAAAATATTATAAATATTTATATAAATATTGATTTTTTTATTAAAAAAAGAGCAACTTTTACCCAAAATCAGGCAAAGCAAGCAGGCAGATTGAGTTGCTCACAGAATCACAGATTCATTCAGAGATCTATCTGCCATCGGCTAGCTCAGTCTGTCACATAAAATTTGCTTGCAAGCAAACTCATAAAATTTGCTAGCAAGCAAACTCACAAAATTAACTCACAACACACCATGTATTTAAATATTGAATTTTTTATTTTTAAAAAAGAGCAATTTTTACCCAAAATCAGGCAAAGCAGGCAGGCAGATTGAGTTACTCACAGAATCATTCAGTGATCTATCTATCTGCCATCAGCTAACTCAATCTGTCACATAAAATTTGCTTGCCGTGAATCTGCACTGAATAATAGAACCTTTAGTCCTAAGGGAGGTCATAAAGACTAGCTAGAAAGCAAGAAATCCAACCATTTCCTGCTTCCAAGCTAATCTGAATCTCACAGCTGATGGTTGGAAAAATAGCAATTTAGCAGGCAAGTTTGCCAGGTAAGGAGTGAGTGGGAAGGGAGAGTTTCCGTGGGCCATGTGGGTGGCGCAATCTTGTGTTTCTGCATAGCCTGGATTAATTGCTCTGGGGGTGAGATTTCTCTGTGGCCCACCAAAATTTTCTCACAGCCAACCGGTTGCCGACCGCTGCTCTAGATGTAATCATGGCTGTGCTTGTGCTCTTACTTCAGCTCTTCTTTGCTTTGCAGACCTTTGAAAGTTGTAAATGTCAGAATTGGTCATACATTTAAAGGTAACCCTTGACTAACAGCAGTCATTTAGTCACCATTCAAAGCTACAATGGCACTGAATTATGACTGTTTTTCACACTTACAATCTCCCCCCAGTCATGTGACCAAAATTCAGATGTTTGACAACTGACTCGTATTTATTTATTTATTTATTTATTTTAATTTATCTATTTGTTTGCTTGTTTGTTTATTTATGACGGTTGCAGTTTTCCAGGGTCATGTGTTCATCTTTGGTGACCTTCTGAGAAGCAAAATAAATGCGGAAGCCAGATCCACTTAACAACCATGTTACTAATTTAACAAGTGCAGCAATTCACTTAACAACTGTGGTCAGAAAGGTTGTAAAATAGGGCAAAACCCATTCAACAACTGTCTCACTTAGCAACGGAAATTTTGGGATCAATTGTGGTTGTCAGTCAAGGTCTACCTGTATTTTTTCATTATTGTTGAATAAATAATTGAATAATTATTGTGAACAGTCATTGTATGAGGCACTTACTAAATAAGGAATGAATGTGTGTGCATGTATATGTTTATAATTTCTTGCCATGTTTTTAAAATTTGGAGGATGTTCTATAAGTATTTCATTCCATATAATTTTAAAGCTTTCAAAACAACATTATAGCAGACTTCAAGGCCTCTAAACAGACATAACTCCAAATGAGGACAACAGAATACTGTCAGCTTTGAAAGCCATGTTGAGACCACACTGCCACATTCTTGAGCCTGGGAAAATGGGACAGGGGAATTTCTTGGAGTGTATGTGGTTAGACATAATAGCATTCTTCTTCTAAGTCAAGGTCATGTTATTCTGCACCTGGGTGAGGGGAGGTCTCAAGTTGGGAGGGATGGTGATTGGGGCATGTGATGCAATGATGGGTGCAGGGGATGGATTTGTAGTTTTTACATATCGCAAGGAAGCCTGGAACTTTCAGATTCAGGATTCCCGAGATGTGCCAGTTTACTATCCAAATAAAACAGAACTTTTGAGAAGATGCCTGTCTTGGAGTTATTTGTTGGAGTGGAGGTTTTCTGGAATGCTGACGTTTTTCTCCACTTACTAGTATTATATCCTTAGAGAACAAAATGTTTTAGCAATGAAGAAAAGCCAAAGCTACATAGACGTTATCAGCTGGCATCAAAACTAGATGATGCACTGACTTTACAAATTAAGCTTTATAGAAGAAACAGTTTGAAAATGTCATGTTCACTGTGTGATTGAAATAAAAAATAGTTGGTTTTACTGTTAAAGCAAGGGCAAGTCTGTGGGTTTGGGGTTTTTCTTTCCTTTTTCAAAGATGACACTTCCCAGCATAGTAAATGCTATGATGTGCTGCCTGCTGTAATTCATAATTATAACCTTGGGAAAGGTGTGATGAATGTAGTTTTTGTGTCAGTTTTTAAGATGTGTGCTTAGTTTAGAAAAGTTAAATAATTGAGTTATGAAAAACATAACATTATCTACTAATTATACACAGTAGTTAACTTTTCTACCATTTCACAGAATGGTGTTGACAATTAAAATAATTATAGTGTTGTCTTTATTCCCTTCCATTTCACTTGCTTGTGTAATAATCCTTCTTTTTCTGGATTTTAAGAATAGAATATCTCCTGATTGAAGAAAGACAAATAGGGCTTCGGTTGGAAAACTATATTTATTTATTTTATTTATTTATTTGATTTGCCAATTGTTTACAAGATAATAAGTATAAATGTATACATAGTTGTGAATACATGAAATGGTTACATATAAGAAAAATAAAGAATAAGAGAAACAATAGGACAGGGACGGTAGGCACGTTGGTGCGCTTATGCACGCCCCTACAGACCTCTTAGGAAAGGGGTGAGGTCAATAGTAGACAGTCTAAGGTTAAAGTTTTTGGGGTTTGGGGAAGAAACTACAGAGTCGGGTAGAGTATTCCAGACATTGACCACTCTATTGCTGAAGTCGTATTTCCTGCAATCAAGTTTGGTGCGGTTTACTTTTAGTTTGTATCTATTGTGTGCTCTTGTGTTGTTATGGTTGAAGCTGAAGTATTCATTGACAGGTAGGACATTGCAATGTATGATTTTGTATACCATGCTTAAGTCAGACCGAAGACGGCGTAATTCAAGGTTTTCTAGTTCTAGAATTTCAAGTCTGGTGGCATAAGGTATTCTACAGCGAGTAGAGGAGTGGAGAACTCTTCTTGTGAAATATTTCTGGACTTTCTCAATTGTGCTAATATCAGATACGTAGTGTGGGTTCCAGACTGATGAACTGTATTCGAGTATTGGTCTAGCAAATGTTTTGTATGCTCTGGTTAGTAGTGTGATATTACCAGAGAAAAAGCTACGTAGGATTAGGTTAACAACTCTTAATGCCTTTTTGGCTATGTAGTTGCAGTGTGCTCTAGCACTTAGATCATTAGAGGTGAGTATTCCAAGGTCCTTTACAGAGCTTGGGTCATCAACAAGATCTTGACTGTTCAGCTTGTATTTTATTTTCTGATTTTTTTTTGCCAATATGTAAGACAGAGCATTTATTTGTTGAGATTTGAAGTTGCCATTTGTTTGACCATTCGGATACATAGTCAAGATCTTTTTGTAGGGTAGCAGTATTGTCTGTGGTATTGAACAGCTTTACATCATCAGCGAAGAGAACGCTAATTGCTCTTAATATGATCACAGAGGTCGTTTATGTAGAGTATGAAGAGAGTTGGTCCTAGAACACTGCCTTGGGGAACACCACTATTGACAGGTACTGGATTTGATAGGACGCTCCCGATTTTGACCATTTGTTGTCTGTTTGACAGGAATGCTTCTATCCAGTTATTCAGTTGTCCAGAGATACCATAGGATTTTATTTTTAGGAGTAGTTTGACGTGTACCACTGAATCAAAGGCTTTACAGAAGTCTATGTAGATTGCGTCTATTGTTTTGCCCTGGTTGAGTTGTGTCGTCCATATGTTTTTGCAGTGTAAGAGTTGCAGATTACAGGATAGTTTTTTCCTGAAACCAAATTGTTTATTGGAGAGTAGGTTATTTGTCTCTAAGTGAAGGATGATGGATTGGTTAATAATTGATTCCATGACTTTACAGGTGACGCAGCATAAGGAGATTGGCCTGTAGTTTTCAACTAGGCTTGGGTCTCCCTTTTGAAGATGGGGATGACTGTGGCTTGTGACCATAGGTTAGGCAAGGAGCTGGTTCTGAAAGATTTTTCAAAGATTATGCTTAGAGGTTTGGCTATGGCAGTGGATAGCTTTCTTAAGAAGTAGGCACATATTCCATCCGGTCCAATAGATAGAGATGGTTTTAGGTTGCGTATTGCTTTTTCAACATTGTCTTCTGTGAAATCGATATGTATTAGATCATTGTTGTTATCTGTGGTATGGCTAGGAAATATTGGGCATGATCCATTGCTGTTTACAAATACTGAGCCGAAGAATGTGTTAAAGATGTTGGCTTTAATGGTGTCGTCGTTGCAGTCTTTACCATCAGGTCCTATCAAGGGAGGATGGACCTTGAGTCTTTTAGTTTGTTGTTTACAAAATTGTAAAAAGCGCGGGTGGAATTGGTGCTTAGAAGGTTTTCCTCTTGTTTAATGTGATAATTGGTGCATTCGGTCTTTATCTGGTGGCATAGATTTTTGTATCGGTTTTTGAAATTGGCAACGTGACCAGATTTGTTTTTCCGCCAGAGTGATCTCTTTTTGGATTGAAGTTTCCTTATTGATATGGGTAATCTGCTTTTTTGTTTTGTTTTGGGAGTTGTTGTTGGTACATATAGTTTGATGACTCTTTTGACTTCAAGTAAAAATATGTTATAATGGTCTTCAACGGTATTGCATCCAGTGAATAGAGATTGCCAATCAATGGATGAGAGATCGTTGTCTATAAGATCATAGTTGCCTTTTTTGAAGTTACAATAGGGGATTACATCATTGTGGTGATTTTTGTGTGGATGTATGTTGAGACAAAAGTCGATCATATTGTGGTCACTACTGGAAAAGGGTTCTTTAGATTGTATTCCGTAGATTAGGTTCAAACTGTTGCAGAAGATGAGATCGAGGCAGTTGTTTAGTCTAGTGTTGTTGGTTACTAGTTGTTCCAGTCCCAGATTTGTAATAGCATTGTAGAAGGTTGTGTGTATGATTTCAGTTGTACAATCATTTAGGGTCCAGTTAATATGAGGTAGATTGAAATCACCAAGAAGGATAAAAGGGTATGGGCAGGATGCAGCCCATGTTAGTAATGTATTTAGCTTGTTTACATGTTCGATGTCATAATCAGGTGCTCTGTAACATAGTAAGAATCGAATTGTGATATTTGAGGATAGTTCACAGATGATGGTTTCAGGAAGGGCAAACTCCTGGGTAACTTGGATATTTTTAGATGTAAGGATTTTTTATAGAATATAGCAACTCCACCTCCTCGACGATTTTCACGATCTGATCTGTAAACATGATAGTCTCTTACTGTGGTAATGGAGTCGGGAAAGATGCATTGAGCCATGTTTCACAGACAAATATAATGTCGAAGTTAGCCATATTTAGGAGGAAGAGAAATTCAGGTATTTTATTCACGAGGCTTCTTGCATTGAGTAGTTTGCATTTAAGGCCGGCAGTAGTTGGAATTGAGGTAGTTGGGGGCGTGCGTGCCTAGTCTTGGGTGATGGTGGATGGGTTGAGGTAGGGTTGTGGTTGAGGGTAAAAGCTGAGTATTGGGTTGAGTGGTTTACTTTTGATACAGTCAGCATGGTAGTCAATGTACAGGTCCTTCTCTCCATTGTCTAGACGGTTTTTGAGTTCGATGCGGAGTGCACGGGAGCGGGCACGTTGCTGTATGGTTAGGTCAGGCGGCAACGGAGGTTCTTATGGATGGTGTTGGTTTTGGCGAGTGAGTTTATAGTATAAATGAATTTACGTTTGCTTGATTCATTTTTGCAAATGACCCTGCACAATCGTGGGGCCACAGAGCCATCTCTATTTTTGAGCTCTCGGTCAATGCGGGAAATGTCAAGTATTTCATCAGCGGAGATGGTTGATGCTTGATAATTTCTGATGATGTTTCGGACAGTTGTGATGTCATCATTGACATTGATGTCTTCTAGACCAAATAAGATGGCGTTTGGGCGTTTCCGTTCACGCTCAACGGCTTCTCTGATGAGAATTGGGATATCAATATTTGTCTGGGTTGTGTTTATTTGTGGATTGGGTTGTGGATTGGATTGTGGTTGATTGGTAGAGATGTGGTTAGTAGCTATTGGATGTTCAGGTTTTTGCGTTGTGTCCTTTTTTTCAAGGTTGGATATTCTTTCTTTTACGGCGTCCAGGGATGCTACTATGATGTTGAGGGATGTTGTAATGGTTTGATGGTAGGGGATGTTTCAATGGTTTCAATGGTATCAACTCTTTCAGGCAGATCCAGTTTGGGTCTGCATGATTTGCAGATATGTGGAAACTCATTGGATGATTTTAGGTATTGAATCATCTGCTCAGGTAATCCCAAGCAGTCATGATGAGTGTATTTTTACACAGAGAACATTTGATGGAGTTTTCATTATCCTTTAGATTTTTGTAGCATTTAAGGCATGTGCAGGAGTCTTGTGGTTCATTGGTGGGGATCATCTTCTCTTTAGGTTGTGGTTTGACGTAGGATTTTCTTTTTGGCATGGTAGGATTGTTAAAATAGTACGTTGATTGAATTAATTAGAGGAACAATTTTGGGTAATCTATATAGCCAATATTATATCAAACAATCAATTGCAGTAATCTCTCAAGTCAGATAATATTCCTGAGCAACAATCAGCCTGAATAGTTAATTACTCTAATCATTAATCAATTAATTACACTAATCATTAACCACACTGTTCATTTAAATTCACTAGATCAATGATTTTGCTATTCAATTAAATTACATGAATTTTGATCTTTTAAACTAGTCAGTAATCACACTATTTGCACTAAACACTCTAATCACACTAATCAATTAAAAACAATAAATCAGTTAAACCATTAATAAAATATTTTATAGAAATTGATTATCTAATCGTTGATATAGCTGATGAGGTAGAAAAGTTGTAAGATTTGAGGTAATGAGGTAGTATTAAGAGTCTGCAAGGAACGGGTTAATTGTTTAACTGGCAGCTGAATGGGAGGAATTTATCGCTGTTTGAAAAGCAGATCGCTATTACTCTGTAAACAGGAAGTTGTAACACAATGATCCAAGGGTTTTTATCTGAGTGAAGGAAAGATTGAACAGCTCACAGGAAACTATTTGTTTTTGTTTTCCTTGATGAATGAGATGGCCCTCGCCCGCTTGCCTTTGCGCCTCCGGGCTGTTTGTTAGCGCTCTTTCGCTGGTCGTGAGAACGCTCGCTTTGTGCCACGAACGAATCTTTGTATCTTTTGAAAGGCCAGCAATCCGCCAAACATTTACTCTAAACTAGTTCTATTCAAGTCTGAGTCCCGAGGGCGCCAAGCAGAGATCGCGCCTGCAGTCCTCACTTTCTCTTGGGGAGATGATTCTGCCGGCCCTTCCCGATCGTTTCCCGGCACTTTCACTTTCCCCTCTGGGGCTGTTTCCTTTCCGCGCCGCGGACGGGCTCAGCGCCGAAGAAATCGCCTCCTTCCCGGGAGAAGCAGCAAAGAACTCGGAGGTCCAAGAAATGCAAAATCCCCTCGCTGGGAACCCCTCGTGCTTTTCCTCCCCACGGGTCAGATCGGCTTTTCAGGTGGCCCCGCAAATGGAAGCTCTGTCCTCTGCCTTTAGCAACCGGAAAAATTATATGTCCCTGAATTTTTTGGATTGGGAAGAGACAGATAGACGGAAATAGATAAAGTATATAGGATGAAGTCAAGATTTGCAAGAATATGAAATTGTCCAAAGGAGTGCTTTGATGCACTTTGTCAATATGAAAACCCATTTTATAAAGTCCTCTCCAAAGTTTCTATCTTCCAAAACTTTGAACAAGACTAGTTAAAATGATCAAAGATCTTCTCTGCATCTCAGAAAATTATGCAGCTTATTTTTCATTATATTACTTAAAATATTCCAAAATATCCAACACATTTCTAATATTGTTTTTTACTTTTCCATTAGATAAAACCCCATATTCATCTTAATGAATAAGTTCTTGCAACATTACTACCAATATTAGCAATAGCTGTATACAACTTGTATTTATTATTCAATAATGATATTGACCTATAGTTTCTTATCAAAGTCAAATCTTGTCCCTCTTTGGTTATTAGTGCTCTATTGGACTCTTTTAATTCTCTGGTATCTTTCCTTTCTGTAGATAGAGTTCACCATGTTTTGTAAAGGTTGCAAAAGTTCATCCTCAAAACATTTATAATAAGTACCTGATAATCCATCTGGTTCAGGCACCTTTCATGCTTTATTTTTTTTATAGCTTCACAAACTTCCCCTCTTCATAGCCCATTTATAATTTATCTTTGTTCCTCCGTAATCTTCAGTAAATTTCATTTCTTTGGGTGTTCTTCTGTTTTTCCCCCAAAACAATGTCACTTACTTTTTACACACTGGAATAATATTGATGAAATGCATGGACATGTTATCTGTTAATACAGTACTTCCTCCTGTAATTTCAATATATTTTTGTTGTTGTAATTTATATGTTAACCATTTCCTTCTTAACAGCCTGACGTATCTTTTTGAACTTCATTCTGTGTCTTAACATAGTTACCTTGAAATAAGATAACATTTCATACTTGTCATAGTGTTAATTTGCCAGTTGCACATAAATGTTTTAATTAAAATGGAATTTGCTGTCACATTTTGCCTGCAACATAAAACATACATCTACTATTACTGTGAATGACTCATAATTGATTGTGATGTAGTAGCTCTTTATTAGTATGTGATAAAAAAAGTTATCAGTAGGATTACAGTGAGTTTAAGGCACGGTTGCTGACTATAGTAATGATAGATTCAGTAGGCTTTTTAATTGGTAGCTTTTTGTGCTTTGTTAAGACTAGCACTTACATCTGTATATTGTCTACATAAAACTCATTTTGAGTCTCCTTTCAAGAATACAAATTATGCAGATTTTGCAGTTTCAAGTCTTTCTTTAATGGTTTTCATTTCTGTATCGGTTGACAGCCTATTAAATATTAAGTTTCATTCATCATTAAACTAAAAGAAAGGCCCAACAGTAACAGATTGCAGGGTCGATCCCTTATGAATCCTGCATTGCTACGAACACCTTGTTAAGTACTAGAAACTGTTTTCTTCAAAACAGTGTCATAGTAATTAGTTCTACTATTATAGATAATGGAAGAACCTGAACACATTATTGTATATGCAGGCTAGTGGTAATTTGCATTCAAAATTAAATGTCTTCGTTTATATTCAAAATGTAGCATCTGGTGACTCTCATGCTGTATCTAATTTCAAGAAGGCGATACCCTATTTGTCATACTGAGCAATCACTTTCATGGGAATTTTAGATCTTTTAGGCATTCCTAAAATGGTACACAGTTGCATTGGGTAAATCTGGACTGGCTATTCACTGACCTAGAGATATGAGCCAATTTGCACTTTCAAGATTTAATTGAGTTTGATATATGAATGAATGAACACACCGAAAGCTATGAAACTGCTTTCGTCAAGCTACCCAATAATGGAAAAATCCAAGTCCAATAAAGTCTTCCTCAGATATTTTTCCTGTTTTGAAAGCCTGCAGTACCTACTCTGTGAAACAACATACCCTCAGAAACATTTGTTTGGTCCCTCACCCTAACTTTGTTTAAGGGTCCTTAAAACTTGCTATTCCTCAAGACTTTGGGCTTAAGTAGATGTGGCATCTTATGTGTTATATGGTTCTTTTTGAATTTGTAAATGTTTTTTTTAGCTTGTTTGGAGGTCCTAGTTGGAGACCACAGTTATTGTGTACCTTTGACTGGTACACTTGTTCTATCTGGCATGGTTGTCCTCTTCCATCGAACATGTCACTTGAGGAAGGATGCACACAGAGCCATGAGGAAGGAAGAGGACTTCCACCTAGCCAACCAGGTCAGCTGAATCAACTCTAGCACTCAATGGGAAGACAGATGTCACAGATGGATTGCTCTGACATCCTTATTTGTTTTAATATGATTTAATGTGGTATTCTGCCCAGTCTAAATAGAGTTAAGTGGCATTATCAATTTAATAAATAAATAAATAATCTGTCCAAAACTACAATATGTACACATTTGAAGAATAAATTTAAAAGGGAATACTGCCTTTAGGTTTCTTTATTAATTCTTGAATATGCACAAGAATACATATCAGGAATGTAGAAAAAAAATAACATGGTAGCATTTGTTATCAAGAAAAGCATGGAAACAAAAAAAGTATCTTCTCAGAATAGACATTGTATTTCTGAAGAGTGCAAGTCGGTGTTTTGTTCTTGAACAGTTGATGCAAGACATTAAATCACGATTTTCTTTACAACAAAAGTTTCAAGTTTCATTTTGCCTGTAATGAGACATAACCAAAAGGATTGCATATTTAACATGGTTATTCGCAGTGACCTTTTCAAGATGAGAATAAGCATTTTATTCCTTCTTCTTCGTTATTGTACTTATCTCAAATAAAAGCCCAGCCTCAGTTAGATATTTAAAAAAACTGTATGAAGATACTTTTAACACTGATCTTCAAAATTATTCTATTTTCCTTTTCCATGTTATAGACTCAGAATCTTTGTCTTGAATAATTACAAAGCAAAATTATAATGCTGCTCTCACATTAGTAAATTGTATTTTCTTGAGTTGTAAGCTACTGAAAAGCTATTCCTCCATCTGTTTAAAGTTTTTAAAAACATGCCTTCAAGTCCATCTTGACTCCTGATGATCACATGACTTCATAAGCTACCCCCCTCCCCCCATTCACTCCATCACCAGAGAGAACAGGGTGCTATCTGGTGTATCACATTTTCTGCTCCACCATTACCCAGCACCCTTCCTTATCCACGTAGAGCAATACAGATAGACCTCAACTTACAACTATTTCTTTCTTGTTGTTGTTTTGCCATATCCTATTTTTATCAACACAAAAGTACTGCTGAGTTTTGTCCAACCACTCCCTTAAGATTTTGAAGCCATGATGCTCTTCTTCTGCCTGGACCTCATTTGCCTTCAATCTTTTCTTGGAGGATTAAGTGAAGTATGCCATATTTTTCCGGGTGTCGCATCACATGTCCAAAATATTCTAACTTTCATTTTTTTATGGTTTTGATGGTTTCCCTTGGCTTTCCCAGGCAGCTTATCACCTCCTCATTTCTGATTTTGTCAACCCAACTTATATGTAACAACCATTTCTTTAGTGACTGTTTAAAGTTACAATGACACTGAAAACAATAACTTATATTTATAGCTGATGCAACATCTCCACAGTCATGTGATCAAAATTTGAGTGCTTGGCAACCGGCATGGCTTTGAAACATTGCAGTATCCCAAGGCCATGTGATCACCATTTGTGATCTTTCCTGCCAGCTTCTGTCAAGCAAAGTCAATGGGAAAGAATGGATTACCGTAACAACTGCATGATTCACTTAACAATTGCAGTGGCAATAACCGTGGCAAAAAAGATTGTAAAATTGGGCATGACTCACTTAACAACTGCCTTGCTCAAGGACAGAAATTCTGGTCTCAATTGTGATCATTGATGATCATATGTCGAGAATCATCTGTAGTGATGACACTTGTATGGTTGAAGAAAATGGCAGCATTGGGAAAGAAATGAAGCAGATATATGGAAGCTCCCTCACAGAATAAAATGCCTCAAGATGGACTTAGCTACATTAATAAACAAAGTGTCAGCGTTTCAAGTAATGCACCCACTGAAAGCAGAACTCTGAGGCAGGTAGATTCCTCAAATAACGTATTTATTGGATATATCTTATCGGCACAGCCAGTGGAAACCAACTTTAAAGGTTCCTGTGGTTTTCACTTAATTAAAAGAGTAAAATTCCCCCCTCCCAGGTGTCACCAGTCACATTGTCCCATGAATACAGGTGGTAGGCTCCTCTTCTCCTTCACCCACCACCTGTCATGATGACCTTGGTTCCCACAGGAAAACTTTTTGTTTTGACTGTTAGCTGGGCTATCTACTCCCCCCTTCCCTTCATCTCAGGCTTCATGGCAACTGTGAGGTAGCACAAGATGGTTTCAGCCAGTTTCGCTTCAGAGTTGACACAAAGAAGCAGAGGGCTGCTATACTCACTTTTTAGACTTCTGTTGATCAGATGTACAAAAGAGGTCTTCTCTGTCTCCTGCAGATTTAAAAATGGAACTTCTCACTCGAATCATAACTGGATTATTTAATGTAACATTGTATGTTCTCTTCAAGACAGTATCTCTTAAAAGTGGACTGAGCTGTGGAAAATTAAAAACAAACATACATTGTGCTATAGATAATTTTGCAAATTATCAATATGATAAAATATAAAAATATGAAAAAGGTTTGGGGAAAAGAATTTTTTGTAAAAGAATGTTAACCTTATACATGAATGTTTTCTAAGAATTGTCAAGAATGCAGGAAAAATAGAATCATTTTAAAATTAATAACCTGTTTGACAATAAGATACAGACTTGGAGCCCATTTTTACTGGCAGAGCACTCAAGCCACCACAGGTGCCCCTGACACGAGTGACGTCAAGCTGTCCATACCCACCCCAGCCTGGCCCCTTAAGGTCAAGCATAATCCTGATGAAATTGAGTTTGACACTCCTGTTTTAGAGGAAAATGGCTTCAAAAATGGCATTGTCTCATCAGATTGTGGCCTTCTGTGTTTTTTGAAGAGCAGGGTCTGATGTGCTATGCCAACACTCGGATGGAACTCAAGCTGATTCAAGCTATATATTCTTGGTGTGGACTCTTCCTATTCTAATGTAACTAGGCAGCTATATAGTTCTCATAGGAGGAGAGGTTTGGATTAAAAAGAAAGACACATGCTACAAGTCTTTTCTCGAAGGGAGGCGCATTTAGTTATACCTTTCCATATGTGATTTTTATTTCTTCCAGATTTTCCTATTAGTTCCATGCTATAATCCTGAAAGTGCTTTTGGATCTTGAAGTTTTTTCTAAAACCCTTGCGCTATAAACAAGTGATTCAGACCTCCTCCAGAGTCTCACTTTTGACTCAACTTTAAGTCCAGTAGCTTTCAAATGTATTTTGAAGGGAACCAGCCCTTGGACCAATGAGGGTTTCACACATGTCATAACTTATCAGAAGTAATTATTGATTAAAGCAAAAACATTTTGCATACCAGTTTATACAAAAGCACATTAAAAAGTCCAGTGAAACCTTGAGATGCCCCTCATGAGCTAAATCACTCCACTCACCCAAATATTTAAATTGTTTGCTATGTGATGCTGTATGATTTATTCATTATTTTGTGGAGGTTTAATGCTAATATGCAAAAAAATATGAACATATTGGTCTTGAGCTTTATATTTGAGAACCAGTATTCTCAAATTAATGAGTTCATACAAAACATTATCTCGTAGGGGTCCTGAAATACATACACAAACTCTCTTTAGATAAAGGTTATTAGTTAATTATAAGCTTACTAAGGCATAATGGTAACACATACAATGGATTCTGCAGTGACACCAAGATCCTTTTGTCAGTACAATATTCTACATTCCTATTAAATTGCAGCCAATCAAAAAGCAGTTCATAAAAATTCAAAAGGATGCAAGATGTAGCCTTTCTGACAGTATAGCCTTCGGCTATGCAATTTTGCTAGCTGCAAAAAGATAACACAGTTTGGCATTTAAATTTAAAATTGTTTAATTTTTTTCATTGAGCATTATTTAAAATAGAAGGCAAAAAAGTGCATACATATTAATGTTTCTTTTGGCCATGCTCTACTTCGTTCTCCTGCCTATACATAAATCTATTCTTCTACTAATATACAAATATCCACAGGGTTTGGTTTTTAGGAGGTGAACATAAGACTGAATTGGCCTTCAAAAATCAAATTATCTCCAGCCCTCCCCTACAGACCTATTATTTTGTCCCAATGCTTCATCAGCTTTATGAAATAAAATATACTGCCTTGGATAAAGGTCTATTATTCATATTTGCAACCATACTGGTAATTGCAGAAATAGGCTTTTAAGGTCTCTCAAACATAGGTTGCTGATATTTTCTTCTTATTGGAAAGACAAGCTGTTTCATTTGACTTGCAGAAGACTGCAGATTGAAGCTGAGTATATTGGTTCAGTCAGGAGCCTCATTCATACCCCTTCTGCCATGTAAACAATTAAAATAAGATTTTACATATTTGTTCATCTTCAGAGTTTAATTACAAGCAATTGAGAATATGATGAAAAGGCCGGGTAATAACAATCTAAATAAATAAAAGAATGGCACTTGGATCGTGCACACATCCTGCATAGAAGTAAAAATCTGACATTTCAAAAATATTTTGATCCCTTCTGAGCGCACTCTCTGTTTTGTCTGTTGCAATGTGTCTGTGGAGGGGACACACATAGGCTCTTGCTTGCTTGAAATGCCCCTGTGTTTATATGTTGATCTTGATTACAGATATTCTACAATTCTGCTACAGAAATTGCATGGTGCTTTTTGTCCTTTTTTGTTTTTTTCATCATAGGACAGATTGGTTAGGACAGGGGTGTCGAACTCACGTTGTCACGGTGTCATCACATGATGCAGTGTGACTTTTTTTCCCCTTCGCTAAATGTGGCCAGGGCGTGACATATCAGGCCCGTGAGCTGCGAGTTTGACAGCCCTGGGCTAGGACAACAGAAACTTGAAAGTCTGATTGTGCTATACATCCTCCTCCTTCTTATATTTCAGTGAATTGGGGACGTGTCTTCTCAATGTTATTTGGATGTTTCAGTCTTTTCAAAATGTTTTACATCCTGCTGCCTCGGCAACAGAGTCTGCCTATCTATGCAGAGATCATCTTCTTTACTCTCTCCATCCATATCTAGGGTGGTATAGTGACAAAGGTGTTAGATCAGGTCTGGGGAGCCCCAACTCCAAGTGCCCTCTTACCCATGAAAACTCATGGCATGTTGAGAAGGTAATTATAAAGGTAACTGCAGCTACAAAAATTCCTGGATGAGATACCAGTAGATTATCTGGACTTTTTACAGGCAGATTTCAAGCTCAGGTATGGACAGGTATGGCATTTGTCTTGCTTTTAGAGTAATAGGAGCAAGAT
The DNA here is from genome assembly GCF_049901735.1 of Notechis scutatus. Taxonomy (NCBI): domain Eukaryota; kingdom Metazoa; phylum Chordata; class Lepidosauria; order Squamata; family Elapidae; genus Notechis; species Notechis scutatus. The sequence continues at coordinate 20,104,467 of NC_142012.1, forward strand.
GGAAATAGTGCGTCCATTCCAACTCTTCTTGATCTCTTGACAGCTTTCAATACTATTGACCTACTATTTGAATTGACTTCAGACCTGTGGTTGGGTGAAAGTTATGTAGTTTGATCTATTCCTTTACCATATTGGGTGTTTTCACATCCTGGAAACACTGACCCAGACCCAGTACTTTCTGAAATCATTTATCTCTTCCAGAGATTTTTCATTAAAAATCAAGTTTACAAGGTACATTCCAAACAAATTCTTCCCAGTTCTGAAAAAGGGATCCCATATTTTGCCAGGAGTCATCATGGAAACACATCCCATGATCAACAACAACCCAAATGGCACCTGTCAGCATCTTATCTGTAGTTGACTTTTCAATATTGCCCTTTCTCTTCAATGACTATTCTGCAACATATCTTCCAACAGGAATAATAAATAAACATAACTTGGCCCTCCCAGTTCCTTCAGGTTTCTACCCAGAACTTTATGGTTCCTTGCATTATTATTATTTTTTTAAAAAAAAAAACCTGCACTGCACTATTTTTAAATGTATTAAAACTTTTATAGACCCTAGGTTTGTTTAACCAGAGAAATTACAGGAAATAAGTTGAGATTCTCTCCTATTGCATGATGAATAGGAATGATTTGCCCAGAATCTTAAATGATTGCTTGATACCTCTGTTGTAGCATACAATATAGCAATAAGCACTATATGAATTCAAAATGCAATTCATAAACCTCAACTGTTTCCTGAAATGAAATGATTGCCTGAATGCTTCTGTAGTTTTTCCATGGTCCATGTCCACCTTCAAGGGTAGAGGGGAATACTGTTATTATATTAGATGCATTTCAATAGGCTCAATCAATGTATTAGAAGCAGATAAAATAATATTCTTTCCCAAATATTATATACAACTATGGTACAATTTTACTGATCATACAGTATATGAGCTATGTATAACATGAGAGACAATTTACAGCTTGAATGAACTGAGCTGATAAGTATCTACAAATTGTCAGCAATTCTTGAAGTGAAATGAAAAAAAAAATACATTAATTCCATCATTTACTTTTTTCTTTTATGCTTGTCATTTTATTACAGGTTACTGACTTTGGGATATAGATTCATATAATGACAAATTTCTTTAATAGTGAAGAACCAATCTTTCCCATCAGCGTATATAGCATCAAGAGAATAGCAGAGAAACAATTAGCACTTTTAATTTGATTTTTTAAAATTATATTTTCAGCATTTTTGAAAGCAAAACCCAAAGTATAGCACTTGAAATTCTACTGTTTATGGAGCTGAGAGAATTAAAGCAGCCTCAGAGAAAGTATTAACTAAAAGTATTCATACGGTACACTGAACTTGGAATTGCATGGTAGGGTTGGCTCTGAAATCCAAAATAAGTCTAAATTTAATTGGAAACTATATTTCAGAAGCAGAAGGATTATGAAGACTCAGACAGACTGAATCTAGAGCTTAGAGTTCAGAACATATGCCACCCAAATATTACAATTCCAAGTAGGCCAGAGAAAATAGTTTATAGTAAACATTTAAGTTAACTGCTGTCTGGCTTACATCCTACTCTTTAATCCCATTTCATATTCCCTTATAGGGCTGCATTCATAATTGTCATGCCATTCCGTTGAGTTATGGCTCACATGTGGCCTGAACAGAAGAACAATAAAGAACAGAAGAAAAACAGAAGAGTGGAAGAACAAATGAATAGTGTGCCTTTAGAAGTTGGAGTGTTCTATCACTGGAGGCTTTCAAAAAGAAACTGGGCAATCATTTGTCTAAAATGGTATAGGGGCTCCTGTCTGAGCAGGGAGTGAGACCAGAAACCTCTAAGTCTTTCCAACTCCATTATTCTATGTTCTAACCAGCAACTATGTGGTATTTAAATTAGGGATGATGATGATGACGACGATGATGATGATGATGATCAGATTTTTATCCCACCTTTACATTTGGTCAACTCAACATGGTGAACATACCTAATTATCCCAGTCTCCTATTTTCCCCGATGATTTATCAGCAGAAGGGATTGCAATCCATTAATACTGAGGCAACTGAATGAGAATCTACATAGCCCTGGCCTAGAGAATCAAGGGACAACAGGAAGCCAATCCTGTGAAATTACATGATGCAAAGCTCTCAATCTGATATACATTTTCAATCTGATCAATTTCTTTCTGACAAAGATGGCCGCTTATCATCTGGAAAAGAGTTAATACATTCAAGTTTAATTGATAATATTAATAAGATTAAGGACAATACTTTGTGGCTCTTATACATTCAATGCATTAAGAAGGTGTTTTCCAATCCTAGAAATTTAAAAATTTAATGGAGGTTCAATTGGTAGCTTATTGATTTTGGAATCTGTATTAAGCATTAAAGTGGCACCTCAGTACTCGACTGCTTCAAAATTTGTCGAATTTGGTACTCGACGCATTTTGACATGAAAATGTTATCCTGGTACTCATCATTTGTTTGGTACTCAAACCAAATAGGAAAATGAGGACCACTGTGGAGGAATGGACAGGAAGTTGGCAATGCTGGGAAGTTTGTCGGAAGAGGAGGAGGGAGATGGCTGCAGAGGGCAGACAGGAAGTCAGCCATGGTGGGAAGATCCCTGACATAGGAAAAGGAACAGACAGGAAGTCCTTCCTGGCAGAAACAAAGGATCACATGGTAAGTCATATGGTTCATTTGACACTCGTTTTTAGTACTTGTCGCATCTACTGGAACAAATTAACAATGAGTATCAAGATATCACTGCATTTTCTGATATTGGGCTTTATCTTCTTTCAATGCTTTAGTATTACAAATGGTTTAACTCTGCTTGGTTATCCAATAAACTGAACTTAATTAACAAAAATACAGAAAGCCTTATAATATTAATATCTTTGTAAATCTGTTTTTGTCTTGCAATATACCAGAAAAGCATATTTGAATTGGATAAGAGATGTCTTTTTACTAGTGACATTAATTGTCTAAGAGGGCAAAATAAAGCATATTGTTTTTGTGGATGGCTTTCATATTAAAGCAACTATTAGCTATCTGCTAAAAGTGAGGTGACTCGTAAGAACGGAGCTTGTGAAACCATATATCAGTCAGAAAGTTTTATAGCTTTAGGGTTGCTTGCAAATCAATTCCTTGGAGTGGGGCAGCCATTAGTAGCTTTTAAGACTGCCTAGAGCTGTGTCATTCACTGTTGTTTTGACACATTAATGCATTAATGTTATGAATATGGCTGACATAACTTGTCTGAAATGCTATTATTGTAATTATTTGACATGTTTGACTGGACAGCAAAATTAAGAATGGTAACAAAGGAGTATGTAAATATTAAGATATCCTTTGAGTATTCATTTGTTACCAACATCACATAATCAGAAAGATTTTTAAAAAACTTTGATACCAGTATGGTATGTAAGAAATCCTGTCAAAAGAAATAATCATGGAACAAGGGGAGAGTTACATGAAGATGATGACATGTATACCCATCTAATCTTGTTTCAGTAGAATATGGTTGAAAAGCCACAATGTAGAAGAATATCAGATTTTATGATCTACTAAGTTCCTTAACAATCAGAAAGATAGATTCCTGATTACCTATTATGAAAAAGTCCATTATAAATTGAAACTAATAATAAGAGTGGCAGATTTTGTATAATTTTTCATGGTATAACAGAGTTCCCCACTGGAATTTAACCTAGGATAATTATAACCAAATATAATATTTGAAAGTATAGCAATTAAGGTTTGCCAGTGGCTATGAAATCAAATGAGAATCATTCCTACTCATATTCCTCTTTTTTCATTTAAGAAAAACTGGGATGCGACCTACTAACTTGAGTTCTTCTGCGATCACTTGAAATGAATGAAGAAAAATGGGGAATGCCAAAAGTCTGAATATGATAAGAGAAAGAATAATATCCTTGAGCAGAGAATATGGACATAGTCTGGCACTTTCTTACATTAATTAAAAGGAACTACTCCCAAAGAACTCTTCATACATGCAACTGCAAAATTAACAGCTAGACAACAAACCCTCAGGAGCAAGGCATCTCCCCACAAGGAAAACTGGCCCAGTCTTGAAATGTCCATATTATCTTGAAATGTCCATATGAGTCATGGTGGTGCAGTGGTTAGAGTGCAATACTGCAGGCTACTTTTGCTGACTGCCAGCTGACTGCAATTTGGCAGTTCAATCTCACCAGACTCAGCCTTCCATCCTTCCAAGGTGGGTAAAATGAGGACCCAGATTGTTGGAGGCAATATGCTGATTCTGTAAACCGCTTAGAGAGGGATGTAAAGCATTGTGAAGCTGTATATAAGTCTAAGTTCTATTGCTTTTGCTATATTATCTAAAACAAATCAGCTAAGGTAAGTATAACCTGATACTTTGTGCTTTGCCCAGTGGTACTTTCTTGTTTTGTGCATTATGCTTTTTGTATTATTCTCCCAATTGGTTCTCTAAGATTTACCGTATTTGCCGGCGTATAAGACGACTGGGCGTATAAGGCGACCCCCAACATTTCCACTCAAAATATAGAGTTTGTTATATACTCGCCGTATAAGACTACCCCCTCTTCCACACACCTTCCACTTTTGCACTTTTTTTTTTTTGACGCACTTTTCTGCTTTGGACAATTTTGAAATGAGCTAATCCAATTTTGAACCAAGAATATGCAAATAGCTATGGAGTTTAGAAATGAGTTTTAAAAATATTTTTCATTGCTTACCATTAAGCGTAAAATATGTTGTAAATAAAATGAGAACACAGGAAACGTTCTCTTCTCAATACAGCTGATCTCTCTCTCTCTCTCTCTCTCTCTCTCACACACACACACACACACACACACCAAAACCCGGACACTGAAAAGGCTGCCAAGGAACAGTATATTCAATGCCTTCTCTTTAATTCCGCCTCCCACCATTTGCATGTGGGCTACGAAACCTGATACCCACCCGGGGCTCCCCATCCACCTACAGCCCCCGCATGCAAAACCGGCAAAGAAAAAAAGAAAGAAGCGCTGCCGTGAGGTCTTCTCTCCTCCCACACCGCTAAGGAAGGAAGAGGGGAGGTCCCGCGAGGACCGCACCCCCCCCACCACCCCCGCCCCCACCTCCTCCGGCTGCACTCAGCTCAGGGGTGGTCCTCCGGTAGACACCCCCACTTGGGGCAGTTTCAGGCAAAAGTCGGGGTATTTTCATTGCACAGGCTAAGATTATTGATTATCATATTGAGCCCCATCCTGCACACCACCAAAGTTACTAAGTGCTTTGCAATGTTCATGTTTTGAGGTTTAACACTACCTTTGTCCTCTCTTATTAATTAGATGCCCATAGACTCTAGTAGCCATGTAAACCCTCCAATCAGGCCTTGAAGTTGCTTACAGTCTCATGCTCAGCCTTGCAAAGATAACTTTGCAAGACGTGGCCTAATTTCCTTGTTGGGAACAAATGATCCATCTATGGGAAACTCTTGATTTGTGCCCTGACTCTTGCCAGTGGAAACGGTGTCCTCAGACTCCAGACCAGCCAATGATCTGCCTACAGCTGCTTTGGACTTCGGTTACAAGAAACTTCTCAAAGGCAAGTTTTCAAGAGATTTGGGAGTGCTCAAAACTGCATGTGTTTGCTCAAAAACCTTGCCTGCCATTGCTTATGATGGTATGATTAAGGTAAATCCTTTGTAATGAATTCCTTTTTACATGTGTGTATCTGGTCTAGAACGAGACAATCTTTGAGGGCAGGGCATCGGAAATGAGAACTGGACTCTAATGTTCAGTTTCCCATCCTTCAAAATAATCTATCCCTTGTTCCCTAGTCCTTCTAGACCAGGGGTCCCTAACCATGGCAACTTTAAGACTTGTGGACTTCAACTCCCAGAATTCTCCAGCCAGCTATGAATTCTGGGAGTTGAAGTCCACAAGTCTTAAAGTTGCCAAGTTTGGAGACTTCTAGACAGTGATATGGATGGCATGTATACAAATAAAATTGAAAATAATAATAAAATAAAATAAGTCTCCCTTTGCTCCATCAATACTTCGATTTCCATTTTTCCTCTAATTTAGAATTTTTCAACCCATGAGGGACATTGAGGAAGCCCCCCTGCCTTTATTATCCTTTGCTATTCCAATCACATATCAACTCCTCTGCTCTTAAACTTCATTTTCTCAAAAGCAATCCATACCATCCAGAGGCACACTGGACAAAACCCACAAAAAAGTCAGCAAACTGACTAGCTAAAACATTCAATAATTCCCAATCTCAATCCATTCTAAACTGCACACTGAATGCATCCACATTCTGATCATCAGCTCAGTGCTCTTTCTATGTCACACATGGTGTTAAGCATGCATATTAATGCTAACATTACACTGGGGTGATATCAAGAATTATTCTGTTGAAAAATATTCCTGTAACTATATGATTGTTTTCTATTAATGCCTGTTATAAATTTCCTTTTTGTTACATTACACATTATTATTTGGTAATGATTCTTGGATTCATTCAATTCCTCAAAAGCCACATGTAGGGTTATATATACCGTTAGGGGCTCAGATTATACAGTTCTGAGAAAATAATAGAAACTAGTTAAAGCAAATGTAAATAGTTTAATTTTAGTAAAAATACTGCTATTCATTTCTGTAGTAACTCAAAGGAAATAAAAATGAAAGAGAATGGAAAAATAAACATCTCAGAAATATGGCAAATATAACAGTTGCCTTATATAATATAGTTAGGAATCCATTAACCGCTTTAAGCAGTATCTGAAAACCTAAAACCAATTTAGCTTTTGTCTGCCAAATTAGAGATTATTTGACTATTAGGTTTGTTTCTATCCTTGTTCTGGCTTAAATTATTCTTGTTCAAGAAAAAAATACTGATCAAAACATTTATTCTGATATTGGAAAATATATATGAGAAGACTTCATATTCACATTTAATTAAGACCATCTTGTTTTATTTGCAAAAAAAAATCACCTTTGGTTTTGTCTTAGGAGATACGGATTCATGAATTATCCTTTGTTCAAGGTCACATATTAGTTCTTAGCAAAATGATCCAAAGCCAGCACTTTGGTAGAGCTTCAAATTCATTGCCAGTTCTTAACTACATAACTTCAACAATTACAGATTTCGGAATTCATTTTTTGTTTTTTTTAAAAAAAGAGCATTGCCATTGTTGGACACATGTCTTATGTAAACTTAAGGGATTTAGATAAAGTGTTGACTTCTTCCTGGATGTATATTCTCAGTTGATATACTTTTTTACACAGATGAAAAAGAATTGTGCTGCACTAATCAGTTGATATTGATTCTAGAATGTAGATGGAAGTGTGATTATCATGCTGTTGAAGAGAGATCAAAGCTACTCTTGACTTGGATTTTGTTCAGAGTTTTTGACTGTAAATATGAATATAATACTTGCTTTTCATTTACTTCACTATCTCAAGGTCCAGTTTTCAGAAAATGGAAAGAATGGAGACGCCTAAGCTCCTGACCTTAAAACACAAGGCATTGTTGTGATCAAAGTCAAATTCTTTTAAGAATGACACAGACTATCAATGGAGAGCACTGAAATGGAATTACTTTCTTTTAAGAGTCTGATCGGGAAAATTTCTTAATATTACACAAAAAGATTTAATCACTAATGACTCACAAAGGAACTGTGTTGTTGAAATCAGTGGAACAAAGCCAGTTTAAATGGACTGTTAATTGTTCCCACTCTTACAATTTAGCCCATTTAGTAGGAAAAAGGTAATCCCAAGCATTTTAGTTGACACCAGAGAGGACATTTAAAGAGCACATATAGCCAAATTTTATATGAATAGTCCTACCTATTTTCTATGCCTATAGCACAATTAAAAGTTAATAGACATTTTTCACAATTAATAAAATGGTAATAGATAATGGAAACAATGAAATGAGCCAAAATTTATCAAAGCTGCTTCACAATACAGCAAAGTGACTACAGCATGTAGATTTAAGATAATAAATATGTGCAATGGGTATAATTACTTATTCAATGTAATTCTGGTGCTTCATTCCCTGGAAAATAACAGTTTATTGACATTTTTGTCGAACCTAAGTAACCAAACAACATATGTAATAAATAGTGCATTATTATTGTATGTATATATCTAGATAAATTTAATTACCACTAAGAACTCATTTCTATATCCAGGATTTCTCAAACACATTTCCCACTGATTTACAATTGTCTGCTTAGTAATAACAATCCAAGGTAACATCTTATGCTCCAAAACATGTTCTATCCTTTTACTTATGATCTTTCCATTTCATATGATTTCAAAAAGTTTAGACTGAAGGCAAATAATTTCTTGAAATTAAGCAAGTCTGAAGTCTGGATTGAGAACTACCACCCCTTGAGACTACTTTGTGCATCAACTTGAGTTTCAGAGAAGACCGGTAAAATATAAATGTCAATAAGCAGGTACATGTTTAGGGTAAAAAATGATTGTTTAATTATTTACCAAGTAATCCTGAATTATCTTGCAGATCAGTAATTGATTGGAATGTGATTTCTATTAAGTATCATTGGGGATTTTGTAATTTAAAACATAAATGACATACTCTAGAACTAAAATTTACTTATCATTTTATTTCTACAGTGGTTCCAAATCTGGTTTTTACTGGCCTGATTAATTCATGGAAATTATCCTTTGAAATTCTAGACATAGTTGTTTTCTGCTTGCCTTACATTCATATTTAACTTTTTTTCTAGTCAATGAAAATTCATCAACATGAACAGTGGAATTAGCTTATTGATTATGAAAAAGCATGGGAGCTATGCTGCAGAAAAATATGCCGTCTCTTACCTATCATTCCCTAGGAAGCATCTCTTTGCTCTGTCCCCCAAGGTCTTTCTCCCACACCAGTACACCTATTGAAGATCTAACAATGCTACGGAGATTTTCTGCCAGAGATACCATTTAAGGACTGATAACATTTAATGCACAGTGCTAATCATTTGAGATCCTTTCGTTTCAGAGCAGGTGACATTTATTAGAACAGTACAAGTGAATTATTGAATCCTAAAGTTCAACACTGGACAAGTACAGTGTTACATAACTTAAAACTGATAAAATGCAAACCTGAAATCTGAAAAAAAATTATAGATGTTATCTGGCAAACAAATACATCACTACCAAAATAAACAGCAACCCTATATTTTTCAGCCCTCCACATGCCACGCATCTGCGCATGTGCGTGCGATCACCCCCTTGCCATCCATCTGCGCATGCACACAGAACCTCCCAGCATGCACTGCGCATCTCTGTGAATGCACACGTGTCTCCCGCGCCCCCTGCCCCTCCACACATACACAGATATTCAACAATCAGCTGTCAGGCGGCACACACGCATGCGCAGTTGGGCTCTTCCGGGCAACCTCTTGCGTCCCGGGGGAAATGGCTCTGCGTGCCATAGGTTTGTTTTCACGGGTATATGCTATTCACCCAGCACGTCATTTCTGAAAATGGAAAGACCCATACAAGAAATAAAGGAAGACTTTAGTATTCAACTAAGATGTGTAGGAAACTGTCTTTTAATTATTCTTCCTTGGCTCCCTCCATGTTTTCATTTCTGCTTACTCTCAATTACAGTTTTTTTTTTAAAAAGAATGACATAATTGTTCCATGAAAGGAATTAACCTGGGATAAACATACATTGACTTGTTTGCCAATCAAAAGTAGGTACTGTATTATCACATTGTAGCATTTTGTCTATGGCAGTGTTTAGCTCAAAAATAACACAGAATGAAGGAGAGTTCATATCAAAAACTCATATTTAGATTTTCTTCACTTTCAAACTGCATTATTTACAAAAATAATTGGTTTAATTATTTCCTAATCGTGCCATGTGGAAACTAGGATCTGCTTGTGTTTCAGTTGCATTCCCATAGGAAACATACTGTTAGCATTTTTATTGCATGCCCTGAATATGTATGAAGGATAATGTCCCTTTGGAAATTAGGTAATTTAAGTCATATTGCTGCATACCAATTTATTTCACTGTAGTTCTGTTTTATAAAAAAAATGATTGCACTTTGGCAGCAATTATTATTTATAATTGTAGTTATTGTAAGATACCTTTAAGGCTTATTTTTTCAGAGAGCAGCACTTTTTTCATGTACTAGAAGGTTTGGTAGATGCAAACAAATGGCTACAACTGAGTTTGAGCCACATACATAGTTAAATGTATGAACATTTTGTCCCATACATTGGAAAAAAAAATACATTTGGCCACATACATAGTTAAATGTATGTGGCCAAATGTATTTTTTTTTCCAATGTATGGGACAAAATGTTCATGGTCCTTCTCATACACATTGAAAGACTCATCCAAATACTTAAATAGGACCCAGAAAAAAAAATCCTACTGCTGGACAGATATGTATAATCCAATATTAATCATTAGTTATTTATGAACATGAATGGTTCATGCTAAATTGAGGGGATAAATGATAAGTATATGCCAGCATTCCTGCTTTAAAAGTAAACTCTACAAAAATATACAGGTATTTGAACATATTGAATATGAAAATTGTAACATAAATGTAAATTGTTGCATTAATGTGAAGCGGTATGTAAGTCTAAGTGCTATTGCTATTAATTTACCTGAGAATAAATACTGTTAAATTCAGTATTCCTTTCTTGTCTATAGTTCTGTGATACTGAGAACAAACTTAATACAGTAGTCCTTGACTAACAATCTTTTGTTTAGTGACAATTTGAAGTTACAACGACACTGAAAAAAGCGACTTATGACCTGTTTTTCACACTTACGACTGTTGCAGCATCCCCATAGTATTGTGATCAAAATTTGGACTGTTGGCAACTGGCGTGGTTGCAATGTCCCAGGGTCATGTGATCACTTTTTGTGATTCTCCTAACAACAGTGGTAAGAAAGGCTGTAAAGTGAGGCAGCAAAACTCACTTGACAACTTTCCTGCTTGTCAATGGAAATGTTGGGCTCAATTGCAGTCGTAAGTTGAAGACTACCTTTAGAAATTGTAATAAATCTATAAATATAGTGAAGAAAGAAAATATTCCCACAGACCTTTGTGATGGACTTCATTTGATTACTTACTCCTGAGCAAAATACTTCTAGAGGCTGTTTGGACAGTAGGAAATCAACAGTAGTACATGCATTTGCAGAACTGAAAGGAGAGGGAATGATTGGCAGGGCTAAATAGACCAGCTGCCAAGCAAGCCATAAATTTCCCTGAGACTCGGCCTTCCATCACTTTCATATTTCATAGTAGCACAGAATGTTTCCTGCTAGAAATGCAAGGTCTTTCTCCTTAGACTTCATATGTTAGCTAGTAACCCTTCTTGTGTAAATCAAAGGGTTCTGATTGGTATTTTTTGGCAAATCAAAACAAGAATGTATATAGTCAACTCTGTATTTGTGTAAATGCAAAGGAATGTGCTAACTACTGACAGTAGATCATTTATTTATTTATTTATTTTATTTGGTTTGTCAATTGCTTACAAGATAATAGGTATAAGTAAAAAACATAGTTATGAATACATGAAAACATATAAGAAAAATAAAAGAAACAATAGGACAGGGATGGTAGGCGTATTGGTGTGCTTATGCATGCCCCCTACAGACCTCTTAGGAAACGAGTGAGATCAATAGTAGAAAGTCTAAGGTTAAAGTTTTTGGGGTTTGGGGAAGAAACCACAGAGTCAGGTAGAGTATTCCAGACATTTGATCACTGTTGCTGAAGTCGTATTTCCTGCAATTAAGTTTGGTGTGATTAACCTTGAGTTTGTATCTATTGTTTGCTCTTGTATTGTTATGGTAGAAGCTGAAGTATTCATTGACAGGTAGGACATTGCAATATATAATTTTATATACTATACTTAGATCGGACCGAAGGTGGCGTAGTTCTAGGTTTTCTAGGTCTAGAATTTTGAGTCTGGTGGCATAAGGTATTCTACAACAACTCTTCTTGTGAAATATTTCTGGACTTTCTCAACTGTGCTAATATCAGATACATAATGTGGGTTCCAGACGGATGAGCTGTATTTGAGTATTGGTCTAGCAAATGTTTTGTATGATCTACTTATTAGTGTAATATTACCACAGAAAAAGCTACGTAAGATTAGGTTAATAACTTTTATTGCCTTTTTGGCAATGTAGTTACAATGGGCACTAGCACTTAGATCATTAGAGATGAGTACTCCAAGATCCTTGACAGAGTTTGGATCATCAACAAGGTCTTGTGATGACCCGTAGTCTCTCAAAATAACCCAAAACCCAAAACATACATTAAAGTCCGGTAAGGCCTTCAACTTAACTTCACTGTTTTATTAGGCACAGTTTAAAGTCACAAAAGTAAATAATGAGGCAAAAAGAAAACCAAAACAAACCGCATTGACGAGAGTTCCAAAGCAAGCCAAGATAACTCATCATAAACTCCAGGAAAATAACCGAGGAGAGTCCATGGGAAGAACGCCAGCAAAGATAAACCTCTATCAAAGTAAACATGAAACTTTGACTCCAGCAATTCTGACTGCAGTTACAAACTTATATACATAGCTCCCAGCTGCAAGCCAAGAGGAGGATCATGGTAATCTCCCCCTGAGTATACCTCGCTTTTCCCTGATCCTCTCCTCCCTGCGTGACCTAGGATGGATAGGGGATCCATCCTCTGATCACTCAGCCGGCTTCTGCCCTTCTCCAGCCTCCTCCACCACCTCTGGAGCCAAACTCCCACTCCCTGTTGGCTGTTCCTCCTCTTCCTCAGAGTCAGTCTCCACCAGGGGCATGACAAGTGTTCTAACAAGTCTTGACTATTCAGCCTGTATTTTATTTTCTGATATTTTTTTTGCCAGTATGTAAGACAGAACATTTGTTTGTTGAGATTTGAAGTTGCCATTTGTTTGACCATTTTGATACATAGTCGAGGTATTTCTGAAGGGTAGCAGTATTGTCTGTGGTGTTGAATAGCTTTACATCGTCAGAAAAGAGGATGCAGTTGCTTTTAATATGATCACAGAGGTCATTTATGTAGAGTATGAAGAGAGTTGGTCCTAGAATACTGCCTTGGGGGACACCACTGTTGACAGGTACAGAATTTGATAGGACGCTCCCAATTTTGACCATTTGTTGTCTGTTTGACAGGAATGCTTCTATCCAGTTATGCAGGTGTCCAGAGATACCATAAGATTTTAGTTTTAGGAGTATATATTATATAATATAACATTTTCCCAGCATTCTTGATGCTGGTTTATCCTTGCACATATAATTTCTTTACATATTAGTTGGTTCAAAAATATTAGCCAACATTTGTTCAGCTTAAGCCAAGTACAATTCATTGTTAGCAGTGATTATAATGCTCTTTGGCCAGTATCTTAATCAGAGGTATCAAACTCAAGGTCCGCAGACTGGATCCGGCCTGCGGGTTGCTTAGATCTGGCCCGCGGGGCCGTCCCGGAAACAATGAAGGACCAGCCCGCAGTGACTCTGCCAGAAAAAACAGAGCTCGGGAGGGATGTGCACAGCTCTCCCAGGCTGTTATCAGCTGGGACGGCCTCCTGCAGCCCTCTGCCAGCAAAAAAGGCAGAGGGCTGCAGGAGGCTGTCCCAGCCAAAAATGGGGCCTTGGGGGGCCGCACACAGCTTCCCGAGCTCTGTTTTCACTGGCAAAAGGCCACACCCACCCCATCCTGGCCATTTCCACCCAGTCCCCCTGAGGTCAAACACAACCCTGATGCAGCCCTCAATGAAATCGAGTTTGACACCCCTGCACTAGATCATCCTGGACACTAGATCATCCTGTACATAAAAGTTATGCTTCCCTTTTTCATTTTGCAGCCCAAATGTGGTAGGATTGTTATATGCAGAATACATATTAATATAACATGTACCAATTGTCCATACTACACTAATTCTGGCATTTGCCATTTTGACACATAAGAGAATAGATTATGAAATATAACAGAACCCAGCAATGATTGGCAAACTTATCTCATCAACCTTCTTTCCCCAAGAGATAACATGACCAGAGCCAATCTTCAGTAGCAAGAGCTCGTTTCACTTTATACTGGTAAAGTGGCATAGTATTAAAATGTGTGATTCCAATACAATACAACTAATGACAGTACTATATGACACCCTATGGTCCTTTTAAATGCAGAACTGGCTCCCAGGATTAGCTCATTAATCCTGAATGATAGATTGCAATTTAATCATAAAACATAAAGAAGCATAGGAAGCCAAGCATCTATTGTCTCAATTGTCTTCATTACTCTGCTTTAGATTTAATGTGGCACCCTAAGGCTTTGAGAATCAAAGCAATGCAAAACAACAACAACAACCACAGCACATCATTATTTACAGAGATACTCTCAACATTTGAAAATTCAATTAAAGCCAATGAACTGCTAATTAAAATTTCATTTATGCTTTTACTACACTATGTTACAAACTGTTATCAAAAAAACCCCCCATCAGATTGTGAATATCCTTTGGTTGCTACTGATACATGTATATTAGGAATTTCATGTATTGACCTTATGATATACAAGCAATGGAAGGACATCTCATTTTGTATGTCAGGCTGATTATCACTTGGAGTAAGGGATAATTAAAAACAGTATAAAACTACAGAGTTCGAGATATATAAAATCTGTAAAACAAAGTCACATAAAAAGCAATATGAACTTCTTTCTCTAAATGTACAGTCTATTCTTTCTCTCAAATTTATGGTATTTAAAAACATACACAGGCATACACACATGGACACACATGGACATGTACTGTATGTGCATGTCTGTATGTATATCTTGTTTTTAAAGTTTCAATGAACAGCAGACATGCATGGGAGTCTGCTGTAGGTAATCTGCGTCACTTCCAGTTCTCTGGTCATTAAATGCCAATTACAAGAACATATTTGTTGCTTAGTGAATTAGGTCTTCAAACTAATCTGATTCTAAATATCAACAGACCACTGGTATTAGCAATCGCTGTTACTTGTCCTCAGCAGACCCATCTATTTTAACTTCTTTTACAAATGGTAATATAAACAATACCATTTGCCGTAATCATCTGCTGTCAACTATGGCAGATTTTAGTACTAATACGGCATAATTCTGCGACATAAAGCAAATGTTTTGAAATTATGAAAGATGGATAAACGAGGGGGGGAAGAGACAATAATTTTTAGGGCTGTGCTGTACCTTGCATTTGATTGAGAGAAAAAAAGGGGGGGGCTTCATCTAATTTGAAGCAGTGTTATTCAAAAAGTCTAGAAGCAAAGCATTTTTATTCTTTTGTAAAGGATCATTTCTCCAAGGAATCCATACTAAATCCAATTCATTCTTGCCTTCTCATTTTGATCCATCCATCTATCCATCTATCCATCCACCTAACCATCTGAAATAACCCAAGGCAGAGGTGGTATTCAGCAGGTTCTGACCAGTTCTGGAGAGCCAGTAATGGAAATTTTGAATAGTTTGGAGAACTGGCAAATACCACTTCTGACTGGAGATTTTACAGTATCCATCCCCTGCCTTGCCCACCAAGCCACGCCCACATAACCTGTAGTAAAAAAATTTGAATCCCACCACTGACCCAAGGCAATGCAACAGCAATGATCTATGTAACAATAAATACATAAAAATAGAGATATGCATTCATCATGTATCTCTTCAAAGCTGGAAGTGGTTAATTTGCAATTATTTTAGAGCAATCAGATCTACAATGAATCTGACATCTGGGAATATACAACTGTGGGAACTGGAAGGATACTCAGTTTATAGGACTAAGTGAAGAAACCATTTGTTACTGATTCCTCTGTCATCAAAAATAACACAAGACAAGTAAGCATATAGAATTAAATACAGTATAGTACCAGGCTAGTTGATCAGAACTGAACATAACAAAGATATCTTCTCCCAGCTTAAGGTAGTTTATGTCATAAAAAAAGAAGAAAAAAGAGGGAAAGAAAAAGCCAAGTCAAGGAGCTCAGTTCAACCGCATCCCCAAGAAATCTGTGGAAAAGCAAGCAATTGTAGTACAAATAGGCTACCCTGGAAATAGATTGATTTTGAAAAAGAGGAAGAGTAGAGGATTAAATGTAGTATGAAGGGAAATCTGTACTTTTCCCTGACAATTGCAGATTTGCAAAGTTACAGAGGAATCAGACCTACTTGAACCAACTTGCTATATATTCATGGATATCATAAAAAGCAGAGCATTTAAATTGTTCCAGAGCTTTGTCGTCAAATACTGGACTGGTTATGTTATTGCATTAAACTGCTTAATATCAATAAATAATAATAGCATTAACATTATACTGTTAACATACATTTCTAAAATTCTTTTGAAATGTCCTGAAAATACCGGGTAGCCTTTTTCTCAGCACATACAGTTTTAAACTACTATGCATTTTTAAAATTAGGCCTGATCAAAATAAATCCTATTTTTACCACATCTTTAATAGTGTTGATAGTCAGAATTAAAGCTGGTATAAAAATAACATCAGTAAAAAGAGATTTGTTACTAACATCTGATAGAAAGTTTAGTGAAAAGATTTTTCTTTGTAGATAATGATGCTACCAAAGGATTTTTGAAATTAATTTTAAAAGGGCAGCATTTTGTTGTTGTTATCTAATTTCAGCTCTCCTAAACTTTCATTGGAATGGTTTACATAAAAACAATTTACTAGCAAAAGGAAACTATTTAGTAATCAAGAAAAACATTCAGGCCTTGTAAAGAGAACTTGGGAAAGATTTTCATGGATGAAAATCCTAAAGGGGAAAACAACTCAAGAATCTTAGGAAACTGTAAAAAGTATGATCATAGAAGCCCAGACCAGCATAATACCACTGAGAAAGAAAAACAAGAAATCCAAGAAGAAACCAGCATGGCTGCACAAAGATCTCTCTGGCAAATTGAAAGAAAAAAAGGACAAGTACAAAAAGGACATACAACTAAGGCAGAATATCAGCAGATAGCCAGAATGTGCAAAGACAAAGTCAGGATAGCAAAGGCTCAGAACAAACAAAGCAGAGGTGGTATTCAGCAGGTTCTGATCAGTTCTGGAGAACCGGTAGCGGAAATTTTGAGTCGTTCAGAGAATCGGCAAATACCACCTCTGACTGGAGATTTTACAGTATCCTTTCCCTGCCACGCCCACCAAGCCACACCCACAGAACCAGTAGTAAAAAAAAAATGAATCCCACCACTGGAACAAAGACTTGCAACAAAAGTCAAAGATAATAAAAAAAGTTTCTTCCAACATATAAATAACAAGAAAAAAAATCAAGGAAACAGTCAGTCCACTAAAGAGAGAAGATGGCAAGAAAGTAACAGGCAACAGAGAGAAAGCAGAACTGCTTAACTCATTCTTTGCATCCGTCTTCACACAAAAAGAAACTATAGCTCAACCCACCAAAAACATAACTGTAAAAGACAGACCAGAAATAAAAGTTAAAATAAGCAAAAAAAATAATAATAGTAAGAGAACACCTGTCTGATCTTGATGAAAACAAATCACCGGGGCCTGATGGATTACATCCCAGAGTTTTAAAGGAGCTGGCAGATGTCATCTCAGAACCACTGCGTCATATCTTTCAAAAATCCTGGAGCACCAGGGAACTTCCAGAGGACTGGAAAAGAGCTGATGTGGTTCCCATCTTCAAAAAAGGGAAAAAAAACAGACCCAGGAAACTATAGACGAATCAGCCTAATATCAGTACCCGGGAAGATACTGGAAAAGATAATAAAAAAAACAGATCTGCCAACATCTAGGAACAAGTAAAGTAATAACTAGCAGTCAGTATGGGTTTGTTAAAAACAGATCATGCCAAACCAATCTTATTTCATTCTTCAACACAGTGACTAAATTAGTAGACCAGCAAAATACTGTGGACATAATATATTTAGATTTCAGCAAGGCATTCAACAAAGTAGACCACAACCTACTTCTTAGTAAGCTAGAAAAAACTGGAAGAGAGAGCACCACCACTAGATGGACTCGCAACTGGCTGACAAACCGTACTCAACGAGTAGTCCTTAATGGGTCTAAGTCTACATGGAGGGAAGTAAGCAGTGGGGTGCCACAAGGTTCCGTCTTAGGCCCAGTACTCTTCAATATCTTCATTAACGACTTAGATGAGGGAATAGAAGGGGAACTTACCAAATTTGCAGATGATACTAAGCTGGCAGGAATAGCTAACACCTGAGAAGATAGGCTCAAGATCCAGATGGATCTTGACAGACTAGAACACTGGGCCAAATCTAACAAAATGAAATTCAATGTAGAGAAAAGTAAAGTCCTACACTTCAGCAAGAAAAATCAAAAGTACACATATAGACTGGGTGAAACCAGGCTCAATAGCAGTAACTGTGAGAGGGATCTTGGAGTCTTAGTGGACAACCAGCTAAATATGAGCAAGCAGGGTGCAGCAGCAGCCAAAAAAGCTAATGCAATCCTAAGTTGTATTAACGGAGGGATACAGTCAAGATCAAGGGGAGTACTAATACCACTCTATAAAGCCTTAGTAAGACCACACCTAGAGTACTGCATCCAGTTTTGTTCACCACATTATAAAAAAGATGTTGAGGCTCTAGAAAAAGTACAGAGAAGAGCAACCAGGATGATTAGGGGACTGGAGGCTAAAACATACAATGAATGGTTGCAGGAACTGGGCTTGGCTAGTCTAGTAAAGAGAAGGACCAGGGGAGACATGATAGCAGTCTTCCAATATTTGAGGGACTGCCATAGGGAGGAAGGGGTCAAGCTATTTTCTAAAGCACCTGTAGGCCAGACAAGGAATAATGGATGGAAACTGAACAAGGAGAGATTTAATCTGGAAACAAGGAGAAACTTTCTGACAGTGAGAACAATCAACCAATGGAACAGCTTGCCCTCGGAAGTTGTGGGAGCGCCATCACTTGAGACTTTCAAGGAGAGATTGGACTCCCATTTGTCAGAAATGGTGTATGGTCTCCTGCTTGGGCGGGGGGTTGGACTAGATGACCTACAACGTCCCTTCCAACTCTGATTATCTGTTATCTGTTATATTAGGCTCACGTTAGTCACAATCCGTTGTGGGCTGAAACCGGTTAAACAACTGGTTCAGTGAGCATGTACTTTGTGCATGTGTGCTTCATTCAAAACCTGCCCATTTTAAGCTTAAAACCTTCTATATCAGCACTGCTGAGTAAAACAGCTGAGGCCCGGCAATCTGCTGTGCTGCATAAATCGGCTGAGTTAAAAATCAGGGAAATATAGGACAGGAAAGGGCTAGAACCTGTCCGAACTGATAGCAGCCGACCAATGGCCACAATCACTATTTTCCCTCACTGTTTAAAGACTTAAATTGCAGAACAATAATGATGTTCTCTTTTACAATGAAGTGTCTTCTTGTCCCTAAGTGTCTTCCTTTGAAAGAAAGATAAAGCAACAGAAAAGCAGGATCAATCGCAAATGTTTTCAACCAGCTGAATCAATACAGCCAACCCAGCAGGCCATTGCAGGAATAAAGTCAATATATAAACAGCAAACTGTGACTTCACTGACATTTTTGCTGTATAAATAGTTATAGCAAGAGCCCAAACAAGATGAATATAAAAAAGAATAGTGTTTCACAAACAAATGGCATTCAGATGCATTTAATCCCTTTAATGGGTGACAATTGCTATGAAGCTCTTCCCAGAATTACTTTCCTATACTCATGGTTAGTACAATTGTACCAAAGTGGAACTAACATTCAACTGACAAAGTTGCATTGCTGATTATCTCCCATTTTATTAGACTTCAAATTTTAGAATAGTGATAAGCGCAGCAATGTGCCTACTGTCCCTGTCCTATTGTTTCTTTTATTTATTTATTTATTTTTCTTATATGTATCCATGTATTCATAACTATGTTTTTACTTATACCTATTATCTTGTAAGCAATTGAAAAATAAACAAACAAACAAATAAATAAATAAATATTATTATCAGTTATGAAGCAAAGGGGAAAAAAGCATAGCTGGCTGGATAATTCTGGGAGTTGAAGTCCATAAGTCTTAAAGTATCCAAGTTTGGGGACCCCTGTTTTAAAAGCTAAAGATCATTTCAGAACAACGTAAATAAGAAGTTATGAAAATCAAGTACATTCCAAGCATCTACCACAACTCTGTAACCAAAGGAGTAACAGTACTGCAGCATTAATAAAATGTCCCCCACTTCATAATCTTCTGCAAAGCCAAAGATAAAGCAAAACTCTCATTTTATATGGTGACATTGGAGTTAAGCCTACAATGAGCTTTTCCACTGACTGCTTGCAGCTACTTCAAGGTGCTATACATCTTGGGTTAGTCTGATTGATTAAGCATGCTGCATGCAGCATCTCCAAACTACAGGCTTTCAGTTCTGTTTTGACTAGAACTCCCCAAATTTTCAGAGAGCAACTTGAAAGGCTTCCAATAGTATCATGCTGGTGTATCTAAACATGCTATATTGCAGAACAGAAAATTATCAGCTAGGAAAAAATAGGACGGATGGGTTTATATACTGTCTCCTAACCCATAATGCAAGATAAGATACCGTGATTAGAAAGGAAGGCTATTTTATAACACTGACATTTACTTGATGAAGAGTAAATTAAAATAGCCTTTGGAAATATCAACAACCTTATTATGAATAAGTTATAAAAGAACATTAGAATTGTGCAAACATGCCACTTTGAATGATATAAAGCTTAACCTAGCAGTTAGCAGTAGTAATTTTCGAGATAGATGCTTGTTTAATTCTAAATAACTAATAGTGGTATAAAACCATCTTGCAATATTTTACATTATCTGGGCAGTTTCAAGATACGGTATTAGAAAAAGTCAACTTTTTCCATTAAGGTCAATCTATGGCAATATCAGCAAGCATATAATGTGTTTTTTTTTCACATGAGCGTGGAAAAGGTAAACTCAAATCCACATGGTACAGTACTATGAAATGTAATTTTTCATTCCTTCAAGGCAAGAAAGGTTTTTAAGTTAATTGCTGTTTTATTCAGAAGAAGCAGGATGCTGACTTCTGAAATGCTTCAGGAGTATAATTACAATCATGTTAATAGTATAACTTAGTTTATTACAAAATTATCTTCCGATTCAACACTCTTCTCTCTTTTTGTAAATCTGACTTTTTTACAGCAAAATATTACATAGTTAAGTCAGTGGAAAGTGATGAACATAGACAGTTTTAAATGTAATCCTAATGGGATCATGACAAGTGTATTCAAATGACAATATTAAGAACTGAGATTGCTTAAATTAACTTAGAAAAGTCCAAATTGTGCCTATAATTTAAAAAAAAAATAAGTTTTTAACATGTAATTAAATTATGAAATGTCATATTTCCCAGTAAATATTTTACTTTAACATTTTAATTTTATTTCATATTGTTTATCCACTGGAGTCAGCTTTGAAATACAGGTTTCAATAACATGTCATAACTCATTTCTTAACTTTTGTCCCTGCCTTTTATCAGGAATACGTGTAGTACAAAACCAAAACACTTAATTTGGCAATACTTAAAGCATCTCACCAGCACGCTGATATTAATTAATCTAAATCCGTGATGGCAAACCTATGGCACATGTGCCAGAAGTGGCATGCAGAGCCATCTCTGCCAGCATGTGAGTCGTCGCCCCGGATCAGGTCTACTGCGTATGCGTGCATACCTCCCACCAGCCAGCTGATTGTTGGGTATCTACCACGCGTGCACAGGGGGGCGGAGGGCAAGAGAGAGATGCGCACGCATGCACAGAGGCACGGGGTGCACGCAGGGGGTCACACATGCATGCACCGGGGGCGGCAGGCACATACATTGCCTGCACACATTATGGGTGCAGGCGTGCACGCGCGCACATGCACGCACTTTCAGCACACGGCGATGAAAAGGTTAGCCATCACTGACCTAGATCTATGTAAAAGTACCATAACATTACATATAAGCAATTGTCCTAAACAATAGTATTCCCTTAATTTTATTAATATTCCAATTTATATTTAATATTGCCCAGAAAACAATATATGAAGCATAGTACTGATGAGAAAACTCAGGCAGAAATAAAAAGAGAACTTACAGAGGGAGAAAGGGGCTAGAACAGAACACTGGCTGGTGGATCCATTTTGAACCCAACATAGACTAATAAGTATGTACATATTATACTATTCTATCTTGGCCTACAAATGCTATTCAGAGACCAGAATAGGTATAAGAAACAATAAGCCAAAGAAACTAAAAGAACCATAAGAAAATGAAAAGGGAACATAGAAAAAACTAATTCAGACTGACACTATGTACTATACTTCTTTATACACATGTTGGCCTTTCCAAACTGCTACCACTGTATCCATATACTTTTATTCTTTAAACATTTCATCTTTCTACTTTTCAGGGTCTCGTCAAGTCTATCCACTCTCCCTCTCTCTTTCCCTTGAGTCATTCACTATTCATATATCTGTCTAAAATAAAGCTGTGCTGTCAAATATCAGTATATTCCTATAAAAAAAATCTAGATTGTTTCAGGAAAGAACTGTACAATTTCACAAAATACTGGAAAGAAGGTTCTTGTCTTTAAAATTGGACAACTTGCATTCTTGAAACAGGGTTTTAATCCAGACAGAGTGAAATAATCTGAGTGAAAGACATATACCTCACTTTTCAAGTGTGTGAAGAAATGCTGAAAATTGGTGCCTTAAGCCTAGATTGTAGAGCGGCAGAACATTTAAAATCACTGATAATGATTCAGAAAAAAATTAAAGAATATAAACCTTAACAAGATATGTTTTATAGTTATTTCTAGTAATCAATAAACATGCATTAATTTTTATCACTTAATAATTTTAATGGCAATTATAGCAAACAGCCTACTATAAAATTTTCAAATGTAACTAAATACCATTATCTGGTTTTCTCCCTAAAGTTTTCTACTTCAATTGAATTATCAAAGCAAGTTCTTAAGCTTAAGGTACACATTAAAATTTTGGGAGCAGTCCTCCCAAAATTCAGAAGGCAACAGAAACATACTGTAATATTGCAGACATTTTTTTTAAAGTAAAATCCTTGTTTCTTTGAGCATTTTAAAGGTGCTCACTTGGCATTTCTGCCTAAAAGCAGGCCATACTTCTAGCTCTTTTCTCTAATTCAATTAAAATAATTATTTAATGACTACCTACCCTTATTGGATCACATACTTTCAAGTTCACCTTATTGCAATAATCTCACAAACAATCTCACGCTTGTTAGAGAAGGAACCTAAAAATCATGTTAAGCTGTTAGAAAGTGAACAAGCATGGCAATGAAAGAATGTGACACTCCCTGGTGGCAGGGAGTCAGAGCTTCCTCATAAGACTCTTCAAATAGATTTAGCTGAAAAATGGAGCACTCATTTAAAACGGTGGCAATGTCCTTGCATAAAACCACTTTGAATACTTTAGAACAGAAGCATTTGGGATATGCTTCTAATGAAGCTATCCGTAAAACAGTTAGAAAATGACTAAACGGGAGCAGCAACATCATGATTTTTGAATATGAACCCCAGAGGTGCCTATGGTATTAGGTAGGTTCATGTAAGCAACCGAAAACCATTTACTAGATATTAGGAAGATTCAGCTCTAGATTCTTCCCAGTGTAGTGCATTTCTACATAAGCTTACAGAGCACTTACAGAGGCACCTGGACATAAGTACCTTCCTGCTAAGACAAAACATAAGATTTCTATTAATGTTTCGCAGAAAGCTACTTTGACAGGATTTGCATGTACCAAACATTGAACAATCTTGCTCTTTTCCTGTGCTGATAAGTGTAGTTATCTTAGAAAAGCATGTAAAAGCATACCCCATGACATTTCAGTCTATATAAGATTATTTATTTATTTATTTCCTGCCCTTATTATTTTTTGCAAATAAGTCAAGACAGCAAACATATTCAACACACCTTCTTCTTCCTACTTTCCCTACAACAACTCTGTGAAGTGGGTGATTGTTATAGGGCAGTGGTGGCTAACCTTTTTCGTGCCGATAATTGCGCATGAGCTCGCTTGCACATGCTCATGTGCCAGCACTCAGAAGGCAATGCGTGCTGGGGGCTCCCATGCCCCCTACGCATATGTGCGCAATTCTCCCCTCATGCACCGTGCATCTTTGCGCATGTACGTGCATCTCCCACGCACCCCCCTCCACCCCCTGCGCATGTGCACCAGATACCCAACAATCAGCTGTCGGGCGGCAGCACATGTGCAGTGGGGCTTTCCCGGGTGACCTCTCGCGTGCCAAGGGAAATAGCTCTGTGTGCCACTTCTAGCAGGTGTGGCATAGATTCGCCAACACAGTTATAGGGAAAGTGACAGAGAGAGTGACTGGCCTGAAGTCACCCAATTGGCTTTCATAGCTAAAGCCTCTTAACCATTATTATTATTTATTGTGTCCAATTTTATGATTTCATGAATATGTATTATTAACATCAATATAATTTAAAAAATTACATTGAATACAGCCACTTGGCTATGAAGATAAAGGTGGGTACTATTTTAAATATGACCTGTTAATAGTAACTTACTAGCACTGAGGATGTTATGTAGTTAGGGTAATGAAACGTCTGCAAGAAAACAAGCAAACTCAGAGAGCACCAAGGACCCCTAATAGTAATCTCAATGATCTATTTCATGAGTGTCAAACTCGATCACGTCACGTGACATACCATGACATATCTTGATGTTTTTTGCCTTTGCGGCATTGACGTGGGCATGGCCTGTGCGTGACAAATCTGGCCGCAGGCCACCAGTTTGACAGGCCTGATCTATTTGAAAGTGATCTGAAAAAGCAGCTGCTATATTTTCTTTCATAACTTCATAATCTCTTCCTTTTTCTTTTACTCTTACCTCCACATTTCCTTTTTAGTTTGCCTTCATAGATTTGGACCCAACAAGGAACTAGCCTTTCTATATATCTGTATAATATTGTAACTACCTTTGAAACCTTTGGGAGAACAGCAACTACAGATCTAAATATACACCCCACAAAGAAAGTGAAAAATGCAATTGCCCATTCTCCAAGCATAATTTGTTCAGATGTTTTATACTGTTTAGGATATAATTCTCATTCGGTCCACTACATAAAAGTTTAACTAAGCAAACACACTGCAATCTCAACGTGTCAGCTTCTATGTACTTTGCAATAATACCGCCATTTCTGTAAAGCTTGCGCCAACTTCTTTAATCAACATAGCGAATAACTCTCCCAACCTTTTGTACTTTTAGTTTTTCTCTGCAGCACCAGAGAAAAACATATCAAGACAGAAGGATGTAAATATAATGAAAAACATATTCCATTTCAGTCAAATGTTCAAGTAAGATGTGGAGATCCAAATAAGACCATGAAATGAGAGTTAATACTGTAAGGCTACTTATATTTGCAGCAGAAGAATTTGGAAGCTTCTTTTTTAATTTCTTTTCTCTCTTTCTTTTCTTTCATTGTTTTTTTTTTTTTGCTCTTTCTTAGTTTGTGATAGTTTTATGTTCTATTTTAAAACTTTTAATAAAATTTATAAAAACAAGAAAAAACAAAAGCATGAAACCATAACTTGTATGGTGACAATCCACTCTCAATGAGAAAATTAGTTATTTACACTGTGAAAACTACCATCCAATTTGTCACAGAAAATGATTTTTCCATTGCAGTTCATAATGCATGGGCTGTATTTCTCAGTAAAGATATACTAGCTGTGATTAATCAATTCCATTTCCCCAGAATACAATAATTATTTGTATATACAAAGCCCAACATTTGGAAGACTGAAGGATCAGGTTAAGAACAGATCATCATGGAGAAAATCTACATACATCGGGTGTCAAACTCACGTCATCACGTGACATATCACGACTTTTTTCCCCTTCGCTAAACCAGGCGTGGGCATCGCCAGCATGTGACACATCCGGCCTGCAGGCCACTAAACCAGGCATGGACATGGCCAGCATATGACAGACCTGTCCTACATAGTTGCTAAGAGCTGATTATGTGCCATTAAGTCAGTATCAATCAATCAAAGTTACGATTAAAAGAACTGAATCCAACTTGAACCAATACTGGGATGTACTGAGATTTAAAACAACAAGCTGATTTTTTTTTTAAAGCTTTGACTATTGGTCAAAGTCCAATAGTTGAATCTCTTCTCCATCTTAGGTTTTTAATAAATTCATAGAATAAATTCAATACAGATTTGAAAATTTGGTCCATTTTTTATACAAATAGATGGAATATAAAGTTCAGAAGGGATCCTGTCTAGTTCCTCAGGCTGTAAATGAGATGGTGGGAGATTTTTACTTTTAGATCTGCAGGAGTCTATTCACGTAGCTTTACAATAAATAGAAATAATTCACCCGGTTGTGTTTTCCATCTGTTTTACCTGGTAAGGCTGACACCAGGCTTTCAAGTCTGAAAAACTGTTCCCTTCTAGTCTCTTGCTCTACGTACTATCCAGTAAAGGGCTATGCCATAACTTATTTGACTATTCTCTAGACAACATCTCTTCAACCAATTTCCCAGGGTTTTCTCCACATACCATTACAATTGTTGACCATGCAGTATTATCATTTTGTCCCACATTCCTGCTAATTCTAATGCTATGCTATGCTTACAATCTTGTCAAGTTAATAGCTTTATTGAAAACATTTGCTGCACATTAATTTCATATGCCTTCCCTCAATAACTATATTATCACCACATTGACATTATAATTGCAGGTTTCTTATTTTTTTACCTTGTACCTATTCTCGTTATTTTTATCATTATAGTTCGGGTTGCTTTTGTCAACTTTCAAATTTCATCTTGCTATGAAATGTTCAGCTCCATAAAAGCACACAAATGGGAAAATCAGGTATTATATTTGTCAGTATTATTACAGCAACTTAAAAAGTTAGCTTGCATCAGTGATCTAGATCAGGGGTTTCCAACCTTGGCAACTTTAAGACTTGTGGACTTCGACTCCCAGAATTCCTCAGACAGCTGAGGAATTATGGGATTTGAAGTCCACAAGTCTTAAAGTTGCCACGGTTGGAGACCCCTGATCTAGATGAGACAGTTTTGGTTTTTAGTTTATTTTAGCTGCAAAACCTCTTACTTTTTAAAGGACTTTAGGATTCCATCAATACAGGGCAGGACCAGTCAATGTATTTTTGCCATCGTTTTGAAACGATAAACAAGATACTCTCATCATGTACAAACTCTAATCAGTCTAGCAGTTGAATGTTAATTAAACGCTGACTCAGCTGTATTGCACCAAAACTTTTCTAGTTTATTTATTTGATTTGTCAATCACTTACAAGATAACAGGTATAAGTATAAACATAGTTATGAATACATGAGATGGATACGTATAAGAAAAATAAAAAGAAACAATAGGACAGGGACAGTAGGCACGATTGGTGCGCTTATGACAATGGCCAAATAAAAGCTTAAAGGAAACCATAAAGAGAACAGAAATACAAAAAAAACCTCATATCTCTTCTCTAATTCATTATCTCATCATTTGCTGCTACATCAAGTAAAAGTAAACTTTGAAGCCAGCGCAGTTTGCTTTGCTTTAATCAACAATTATGGTAATATACAGTAGAACCTCTGGTCATGACCATAATTCATTTCATAACTTTGTCATCACCTGATTTGGTTGTGACCCGAACCCAATTTTGGAAATTTGGTGCTTACAAAAAAAATATATGGCCCAGAGGTGGAAATCGATTGCAAAAAAAAGTGTGAATTTTTTGGTCAGAACCTGATTTGGTCATGGCCGGAAGCATTCATGACCATACTTGTACCATCAGTTCAGAGCCAATGCTTCCTGGCCACCTAATTTTCTTCTAGGACAATGTGTCCCTAACCTTGTCCTTCAAATCTTCCTATGGTACAAACATTGTCACTGTAATTAAGTGCATTTACATTGATGCTGGTCATTTCCTTCTCTTTACTTCCACCTTTCCAAAGAGTTTAAGAACTGAAGAAGCTTCCTGGATGAGAAGTGAAATGTCTTTAAAGAAAAAAACAAGTCCAGTTGCTTCTTGAAAAAGCACCTTTGGGACAACCATGACTTGGGTGACTGAGAATCTCCATTGACACTAGTCATTTGTGCCCTGGGCTGATCTTTTCCATTTCTTTTGTTGGCTATCCAGGGAATTCTCAGAAAGTCTTTTCCAATACCAAAGCTCAAAAGTGTCAACAGACTTTCCATCTTCCTTCAGTTCGGTTCCATAGAATGTCATAGGGAAAATCATTGCCTACGTGGTATTGATCTTTATAGTTGTAGACACATCTGAGCACCTGAATATCATTGTTACTCCTGCACTGTATTTCTTAACTGCTGACTTCTTCACAGTAATAGCTGATCCTAAAAACAGAAATTATCCACTGCTTTAATTTCTTCACTGTAAATTCTGATGCTGGTTGTTGTACATGCTTATTAGTGGTCGTCTTTATATTTAATCTTAACTCCATTTCTTTTTCTCTACCCTTTTTGTATTTCATTACTAGAACTTCCATATCATTTATATTTTCAACTGACAGTACCCTGTCACTAGAGTTCTTGCTGCTTCTTCCTCCAATGTTAAAACCATGCATATCTTCTTGTAATCCATCTTCCCTCATAATATATTCAGTATATAGTTCAAATGACTAAGGAGAGACTATACAGCTTTGTTTTACATGTTTGCTGACCCGCAGCCAGTCTGCTTCACCAGATTCCATCCAGATTGTGGCATCCTGACCTCTGATTAGTTTTGCATGAGGACAATGAGATGTTCTGGGATTTGCATTTTTCTGGTTAATTACAGATAGCTTAGACTACAATGTTTATATGTAATATTAATACTTCTGCCCTTGTGTCTTCACCTGAAAACTTTCTTAATCTGAATTGCATTTGCAATTCACAATTTAAAGATATTTTTTTCCAAAGCTCTTCACCATCATGTTTGATTTTTATCACCCTTAATAATTTAGTATAATCTGAAAATTTGGCCACCAAATTGCTTACACACTAGTCATTTTTGAAGTATTGCAAACATAATAATTCTCTAGCTATTATAGAAAAATGCTAGTAGAAAATAGTATAGACAGGGGGAATGGTAGGTATAATTCAATGGGGAAAATGCTCAAACAACCTGAATATTAGATCAAGTAAGAGTTGATGTATTACATTAGACACCTGATACATTATACTAGACAACTGAAGAAAGTGGATAAAAATACATCTGGAAAAAGGATGGAAGATAGATGAAGTGAGGTCCCAGAAGACCAGACTGGAGTAATGTCTATCTTCATTAAAGAGACAAAAGAAAAAACAAAACAATTTGATCTAGATTTCCATTCTAATCTTTTTACTTTATTACATTAAAAAATAAAACAGCATACATACATACATTTGTATTGATCACACTATTTTCTTTTGAGGTAAGGACTGTTACAACAAAATAGATTCATTGAATTGGAAATCTTTCAAAAATTACTTTTTAGGGTCAAATGTAATCAAAAATAAAACTGTTACATTAAGCTATCCCTGAATCAAGTCAGAGAACTGTAAGGGAAAAAATGGTTTTGAAAAATGTGACCTTTGAATTTTTTAGTACAAATTTTTCCATAGGGTCATTCTCAAGTTAAGTGTTTGTATGTGTTTATTGACAATAAAACATGTTGCAGGTCAAAATTGGAAAAGCAAGGAGCTATTGCTTTGGTTACCTTTTTATAGATGAATGGGGAGGGGAAAAGATTCACATAACAATGAATAATATACTTTTCAAAGAGTTCAATAAATAAGTTTATTTTTCAAGTTATAAGCAACCATAGCTCATTCTCATTTTTCAAAAGTTGTTATTATAATTAGAGTTATAAAATTACAGGTGACTGGCCTTTCCGTTTCAAGCCTTTCGCTATTTAGATTGCTAAACTATTTCTACAATCCTAAGGAAGACCTTCTTCATGAGCCAAAATCTAAAGATTTTCTTCAAATACAGGTATGGATTTAAATTAATTTTGATTTAAATTAGCTAAAGGATTGTTATTTCTGCTCATTTAATTGTGATGAAAAATGGGCAGTTCATTTAGAACACGGGTGTCAAACTCATGGCATCACATTCCCATCACGTGATGTTTCACAACTTTTTTTCCCTTCACGGAGTTAGGGTGGGTGTGACCTGCGTGTGATGCATCTGGCCCATGGGCCACCAATTTGATACTCCTGATTTAGAAATATGGTCTCCCATTATGCCTGATTTTACATATGCACACTTACAGTAGGGCCAATGATATTTCCTTCGTTTCCTTTTCTTCAGAATTGTACCTTCCACTGCTACAATTCTTACACTGTATGTTCCAGATCAAGGGTGTCAAACTCGTGGCCCATGGGCCGAATGCATCATGTGCTGGCCACGCCCATCCCCATTTTAGCAAAGGGGGGAAAGTTGCAATTGTCATGTGATGAAAACATGACGTGAGTTTGACACCCCTGTTGTAGATTACTCTTGGTTTTTTTTCTTCTTGGGCATTTGAGTTTTTTTATTTACTTGGATGTTTGGGCAGGTTTAGTTTGTTTATGAGCCATGTTGATGCTGTATGCTTGTTATAGTGTGCTGGTTGTTCCTGAAATATTTTTGATATATGGCAATGAATGACGATGCAATTGGACAAACTGCACAAGCACAATTAGGTTGATGTACAGCTGTCGACTATCCTTGCAAAACCCAATATCCTCCAAAAAAGGCCTTAGCTATAACACAGATAATGCCAATCAGAATTCTCTGCAGCCTTAGAAACAGCATTTAAAACCATAGGTCTTTCCCATGGAGACAAAACAAAACATAAGACAAACAATCATACCATAGACCAGAAAACCCTGGAGGTTTTAAAGAAGCAATTGGACTACCATTTGCCTGAAATTATATTGGGTTTTCTGCTTGAGCAAGGGGTTGGGCTGGAAGACCTGCAAGATCCAACTC
Source organism: Notechis scutatus (assembly GCF_049901735.1). Lineage (NCBI taxonomy): Eukaryota > Metazoa > Chordata > Lepidosauria > Squamata > Elapidae > Notechis > Notechis scutatus. Next base: position 20,135,481 of record NC_142012.1, read on the forward strand.
TATTATTCTGTTATTCTGAACACAGAACTAGAACTAACTCAAAGCAGAGGACAAAGCAGCACTTAGGAACCTAAAGAAGAATCAAACCATCACCATCCTCTCAGCAGACAAATGCCAAATCCTGGTTATCATGGAGAAAACATAATACATACAAAAAGCCAAAGAATTACTGGAGGATAAAGATACCCACCTCCCAGTAAATAACAACCCAATACAGAAACTGGATGACTTGATCAAAAGAACCCTCAATGACTTAGCTACAAAAAGGTGAAATCACACAAAAAATAAAAGATAAAACAACAATATAGTAATCCTTCCTGGATATTCTCAGCAGACAACCCAATGGAAAATTAGAAACTCAAGTCTGTTGAAAAATAACCCACACTACCCAAGTGTTCCCTTACCAATAGTTAAGTTACCAACTCCAACAAGGATTCAACAGTTCAACCCCGAGCTACATATATTTCCTTCTATTAAAATAGTTTTCAGTCATGCTAGTATGCATTACCATTTTTTGTAAGTGCAACTTCATGTGTCTGCCATTTTAATTTCACAACAGCCCTACAATATAGCAGAACACTTTGCAGAAAGCATAATAAATAAAAGCATTTCTTTATAGTTGATTTATTAATTGTTTAGGCTTTATTAATGACTGCACTGATTATTACTGTGCCAATCTTCAAAAATATTATACTTCAAGCTACTTGAACTATTGTCATAAAAATTCCATTATGCTAGATCTCTATTAGCTGCCATTCAGCAGAGAAAATGTATTCAATTTGTACCAAACATAAATTACTTAAAAATATACTGTAAACATGACATCACCTTGAAACCTAGTGTTATATTCCTTCCATTCTTCATTATTAATTATATAAGCCATAAGAGTCAGCCATCTGTGTTGGTTTTATTTATGTTTACATTTATTTCAGTAGCATGTCTATTCCTAATTTCAGCATCATTCTGAACGTTTATATTGGGGGCAGGGGGCAGTTTTGAAACACGGTACCGCATAAATATTGCCTGCCGAGATTAAGGAGAAAATACAAAATGAAATACGGTTATAGGCAAAATTCTGTAATGGTCCACAGAGGCATAAATTTAGGTTTTAAGACAAATACTGTAAACATGGTAAAAGATTTTAAAGAACAGATTTTTTCCATGCCCTAATTAATTTCTTGGGGGGGGATTATACATTTTCACCTATTATATAAAGCTGTGGGATTCATACAAACAAAAAACATCATTGATCTAATAAGGAAGGCATTTAGAACCAGCTTGAACATTTTCTAAAGAAATTTCTAATGTAAAGGTAGGCAGAGAGCCAATTTGATGTAATGGTTAAAAGTACCAGGCAAGAAATAAGGTGACTATGAATTCCAACCCTCAGGCACAAAGCCAGCTGGATGACCTTGGTCTTCTCATTTTCTCTCAGCCTTAAGAAGGCAAAAGCAAACCATTTCTAAAAATCTTGCCAAGAAATCTAGAAGGACTTCTCCAGGCAGTTGCTTGAAGTTAAGACTAACTTGAAGCCACTCATCTTTTTCATACAGATGGAAGGAGACATTTAGGCTATATCTGGTTCAGCCTGTTCAATGCAAAAATCTCAATTAAATTACCCAGAAACAGTGTTCATATGGAAGCCAGATAGGTTATTACCTAGCCTCTACTCAAACACCACTTTCTGGGTTACTGGTTCCATTATCAAACTGTTCTTACTGGTACTGTAGGAATACTTTATTAACACTGAACAGGAACTTGATTTTCATAAGTTAAACCCCATTATTCTGGGCAATGATTGCTGGTTACCCACCCTTGGCCCTGTATTTTGTCATCATCAGGATGACTACATTCTCTAAAGGTTTAACATATTGCCTTGATCTACCTTTGGTTTCCTCACCTAAACACCATTCTTATAGGCTACAGTTTGTTGTAATTGTAAAATTTAGTATAGTAAATGCAAGGGATAGTATAGACAATGCAAGGGAGTGAGAGAATGCTGTAAACTCTTCCTTATGTATTCAGTCTACATGCTGAATTAAGGTAAACTGGATTAGAAGATGAGCATGGTTTTAAAAGTGGAAGAAGAAATATCAATTATTTGCCTATGTCAATGACACTACTCTGATAGCCAAATATGCAAATTTCTGCATTACATTCCTTTTCAATTCTTTTACTATCCTGTCCCAGGCAGCTTTGATTAAAAATCCTATCAGTCTTGCAGGACAAAATTAGCTGGAACTCCACCTAGTAGCCTTTTAACTTTAATGAATAATAAAAGAAGCATAATAGAAAGATCTGGAAATTAAAAATACATAACTGTCATTTTTCTCGGTGTTCCCTGTAATTCCTGGTTTTTAAAAATCCATTGTTTTAAAATAGCAATGACTTCATGTTGAAACATTTCATTGCATAAATAATTTAGCATCTCCCTCTCTCCTGGCTATCTCCATCCTCTCTACCCCGTTGAAGAAACAATTAAAGAAACACAACAGGCAACAATCACCTGAATTCTTTAAAATCACTGAATTGTTTCAAGTAGTTTCAAAGGAAGAAAAACAAAGGCTGGGAGGGGAGGAATCACCTGACTCGGGAGAGATGTGGTTGTTAGATTGTGTTAGGTTGGTTGAGCTGTCAGAATAAGATAAATGAAGTTCCGTTTTACCATTAACCTGTGACATTTTGACAGTGCAAGACGGTGTACTGTGAGAAAGGTTGAATATTTATTCCTTGATTTTGCATTTGCTTATTTTGAAATGCTACATACAAAGATAGGCAGGTGGAATGAAAAAGAAAAAATGATGAATCCATCCAACCCATAATGCATCAAAAGAAACAATTCATATTTTTAGACAAAAAGGCATGCTCCGAAAATAAATTGTAGAACTACTACTGCTCCTCTCCAAAAAGGAGCTGTCCAAAGTCATTTTTTAATATAAAAACCACATAATTCTCTCTATTGACAGTTTACTTTCTTTGCATCACAATAACATTAAGAAAGCAAAGAGAAATAGAACAGAACATTATATAAACATATTTATTTATTTATTTATTTATTTATTTATTTATTTATTTATTTGATTTGCCAATTGTTTACAAGATAATAAGTATAAGAGTATACATAGTTGTGAATACATGAAATGGGTACATATATGAAAAATAAAAGAATAAGAGAAACAATAGGACAGGGACGGTAGGCACGTTGGTGCGCTTATGCACGCCCCTACAGACCTCTTAGGAAAGGGGTGAGGTCAATAGTAGACAGTCTAAGGTTAAAGTTTTTGGGGTTTGGGGAAGAAACTACAGAGTCGGGTAGAGTATTCCAGACATTGACCACTCTATTGCTGAAGTCGTATTTCCTGCAATGAAGTTTGGTGCGGTTTACTTTGAGTTTGTATCTATTGTGAGCTCTTGTGTTATTATGGTTGAAGCTGAAGTATTCACTGACAGGTAGGACATTGCAATGTATGATTTTATATACCATGCTTAAGTCAGACCGAAGAGGCAGCGTTAATTCAAGGTTTTCTAGTTCTAGAATTTCAAGTCTGGTGGCATAAGGTATTCTGCAACAGTAGAGGAGTGGAGAACTCTTCTTGTGAAATATTTCTGGACTTTCTCAACTGTGCTAATATCAGATACGTAATGTGGGTTCCAGACTGATGAACTGTATTCGAGTATTGGTCTAGCAAATGTTTTGTATGCTCTGGTTAGTAGTGTGATATTACCAGAGAAAAAGCTACGTAGGATTAGGTTAACAACTCTTAATGCCTTTTTGGCTATGTAGTTGCAGTGGGCTCTAGCACTTAGATCATTAGAGGTGAGTATTCCAAGGTCCTTTACAGAGCTTGGGTCATCAACAAGTTCTTGATTATTCAGCTTGTATTTTATTTTCTGATTTTTTTTGCCAATATGTAAGACAGAGCATTTATTTGTTGAGATTTGAAGTTGCCATTTGTTTGACCATTCTGATACATAGTCAAGATCTTTTTGTAGGGTAGCAGTATTGTCTGTGGTATTGAACAGCTTTACGTCATCAGCGAAGAGAACGCAATTGCTCTTAATATGATCACAGAGGTCGTTTATGTAGAGTATGAAGAGAGTTGGTCCTAGAACACTGCCTTGGGGGACACCACTATTGACAGGTATTGGATTTGATAGGGACGCTCCCGATTTTGACCATTTGTTGTCTGTTTGACAGGAATGCTTCTATCCAGTTATTCAGTTGTCCAGAGATACCATAGGATTTTATTTTTAGGAGTAGTTTATCGTGTACCACTGAATCAAAGGCTTTACAGAAGTCTATGTAGATTGCGTCTATTGCTTTGCCCTGGTCGAGTTGTGTTGTCCATATGTTTTTGCAGTGTAAGAGTTGTAGATTACAGGATAGTTTTTTTCTGAAACCAAATTGTTTATTGGAGAGTAGGTTATTTGTCTCTAAGTGGAGGATGATGGATTGGTTAATAATTGATTCCATGACTTTACAGGTGACGCAGCATAAGGAGATTGGCCTGTAATTTTCAACTAGGCTTGGGTCTCCCTTTTTGAAGATGGGGATGACTGTGGCTTGTGACCATAGGTTAGGCAAGGAGCTGGTCCTGAAAGATTTTTCAAAGATTATGCTTAGAGGTTTGGCTATTGCAGTGGATAGCTTTCTTAAGAAGTAGGCACATATTCCATCCGGTCCAATAGATAGAGATGGTTTTAGATGGCGTAGTGATTTTTCAACATTGTCTTCTGTGAAATCGATATGTATTAGATCATTATTGTTATCTGTGGTACGGCTAGGAAATACTGGGCATGATCCATTGCTGTTTACAAATACTGAGCCGAAGAACTTTTAAATGTTTTTACTTTTTTTTAAATATCATTTTTTAATTTTTTAAATATATTTTTTAAATATCATTACTTTTAAATATTTTATTTATTTATATATCTGAAAATCAGCATTCAGCACCTGATTTTTCCACATGACATTTTAAAAAAATGTGCAGGTTCATTATAATTTGCTCTGAATTATTTCTTAAAAATAGTCCCAGTACTTGATTTGTGTTGTAACAAAAATCTTATCAAAGGACAGCCCAAGTCAGATAGGAGTGATTTGCAAATGCTTGATGCAAGAGGTATCTTAATATAAATTAATAAAACAGGGAATGAATATTACATCTTTGCATCTTTGTAGACTACATTAAGCTTCCATAAATTTAGCAGCAATAAGCTTAGAAATAAACAATCCAAAGATATCAAGATATTATCAATTGGTTCAGTTGATAATAGTGCTAAAATGATGACTGTGATATTCTGGTAGTAGATATAATTTTTTATTCTATCTCTTCTTATCTTACAATAGTACATAAAATCAAAATTAGAATCCAATACATTGACAATTAAAGCAATTTAAATAATGAAAAGACTATTACTCTTCTGCCACTATGACATTTAACAGTAAATTCCTCCATTTTGGCTGGAAACAGTTTCAATTTAGCATCCATACCTAATATATGATGATATTAAGAAGAAATACATCATGATCTAAAGATGTCACAGAGAATTTCATTTTAATGTCAGCAACATTGTGAAAGCACCAGCTCTAGTTATCCTGATGTTTGAAAAACATTGGAAACAGGATGGAGCCCTGAAAGGTATCTTATAACTGTTGCTATGTCCTGGAGTACCTTTTTCAAGGACAAACTAGTTAAATGTGCTGAGAGATAAGAAATAGCTGTTTGGAAATAGTATCTCCTTTTTCCATATTATTTAGATAATTGAGAAGTACTGCATGGTTGATGGCACTGAAAATATGCAGGGAGGCCAACAAGGACAGTGCCACTGTCATAAGCATGAGTCAGTTGCCAAGCATCTGGATTTTTATCATGTAATCATGGGGACAGAATAGAACAGAACAGAACAGAACAGAACAGAACAGAACAGAATAGAATAGAATTCTTTATTGGCTAGGTGTGATTGGACACACAAGGAATTTGTCTTGGTACAAATGCTCTCAGTGTACATAAAAGAAAAGATACATTTGTCAAGAAACATAAGGTACAACACTTAACAATAGTCATAGGGTACAATAAGCAATCAAATCATACTAGGAAATAGTCAATATAAATCGTAAGGATACAAGTGACAAAGTTACAGTCATACAGTCACAAGTGGGAGGGGATGGGTGATAAGGAGTGATGAGAAGATTAATAGTAATAGTAGTGAAGACTTTTTAAATAGTTGGATAGTGTTGAGGGAATTATTTGTTTAGTAGAGTGATGGCGCTCGGGATGCTGTAAGTGTGAAAAATGTCATGTCACTTTTTCCCCATGCTGTTGTAACTTTGAACGCTCACTAAATGAACTGTTGTGAATTGAGGACTATCTGTAATCTGCTTCTCCAGAACTATCTATAGTTGAAAAGCCATCACTGTTATGATCTTCTTACCCAATCATCCAACTTTAGAAAAAAAATCAATATTTTTTCTAACTATTGAGACTGTCTCCAAAGGATCCTCTAATGGTCTAATAATTACTGCTTTAACCAATCTCTCAGATTAGGTTAGGTTAGATTAGGTTAGATTAGGTTAGAAGAAAGAAAAAGAAAGAAAGAAAGAAAGAAAGAAAGAGAGAGAGAGAGAGAGAGAGAGAGAGAGAGAGAGAGAGAGAGAGAGAGAGAGAGAGAGAGAGAGAGACTGTAGAGGAAAAGTGATGGCATGCAGCACTGAAGGTCCTGCCCATGTCCTCAGGAGACACAAACAAGTTGAGCCAATTAATTATATTGGAGAATGTTCCGGATATCCCTGTAACTGACTCTGTATCAATGGCCACATCCAGAATGGCTATGAATATGAGAAACTATATTTGTAAAAACCTCATAAAAGTATCTTAACACACCTGGGAAATTCTGTAATCAAACTAGGAGAGGACATGCCAATTCCTCATACACACACAGTTCAACCAACCATGAGCCTGACATTGCAAATACAATATAGGTGCATGTGTATGTGTGTGACTGTTAATGGACTTTTTCACCCATTGCATTGCTTCTGAACACTCACTGACATATCTCTAAACTAACAGGTTGTCTATATAGTTATGGAAGTTGGCAACATGAAATGTTTAGCTGTTTCTTTCATACTTGTTTTAAACATAATTAGATTCCTTATTATGCAGAGTCTTGGTTATTTAAGTCAATTGGCTATATTGATCTACAAGTATTGAACTCTAAAATGCGCACAGAGAAGTTAGCTTGCTTCTTTGCTACCAGTACAATAAGCCTTATTATATACAGATAAAACCATGCACCTTTCATCTCAAAAGATAACAGTCTAAGGATGTAAGCCTCAAAAGTCTCAAGATGGATAGGTGCAGCCTAAGAATTACTCATTATACTACTAATGTCTATTAATGTCAATGCTTGAAAAGATAACAGAGCTGATATTAAATGACTTCAAAGCAGGCCTATAGTTAGACACTCTGTGTTGTTAAAACAACATGAAATGAAAGGGTGCTCAAGACAGGTGATTTAATAATGTGATGAATGATGTATTCTGACAGGGGGAAATAACAATAGCATTAATAAGTGATGTTACTACATTCTTATTTAGCAAAGGACTGTGCTTCACTTTCTACTGCGTAAAAAAAAATCTGTTCCACATTTGACCAATGAATCAAAAATCATGATTAGGCTTAGCTGGTCAACATCAGCAGCTGCCATCACTGTATAAGGTATCTGCTAGTATGAATTCAGTGAAAGAAAAATTCAACAACAGCAGCAATCTGTTCTCATCAAAGAGCACTTCAAGCCACTGATGATGAAAAATTGGAAACATGGTTATAGATGGCTGCAAAATCAGAAACGCTGCTACAAGACATTTTGATGTGTGACTGAATATCTAGATAGTAACCTCTTTGGTATTGTTCTGTGTATCAAGTGAAGAAGATACTCATGATGGCTAACAATAAAACACAAATACAAGTAAAATAATAAGCATTAAAGCCTACACAAACACACACACATGCCAAAACACACCTATGAGGGGTAACAATACCTACCAGATTAAAACTACTTATCAGTAGTTTTTCTAATAAAAAGGAAAACTGGGGTCTCTCCCAAAGATCTGGCAAATTTACATGGAAGAATATTTTTCAAATAGATTAATAAAAAGTCACTTAGACTTTGTAGGTTACAACCACATTTTGAATTGTACCTGAAAATAAACCAACACTAAGAAAAAACTGTTGCACCATGAGACACTTTTCCTACAATCTTTCCTGGTCAATTAAGTATATCTGTTAATAGTTTGATATATAAGCTAAGAAACATTGAATCCTTTGTCTAGACTAGAACATCAATTAGGAGTTTCCATTGCTACATTGTGAGATCACTACTGCATGAAGACAGAACTATTTTTCATGGATTCAGGTCAAATCTGATTCCATAAAAATCCAGCCTCATCTCATCCCAGCAACCCAGGTGAATTACTGATATCAAAAGCTGTTAAGAATTCCAGAAGAATAATCAGAAATATCTTGACCAATATTGTTTACTGTACGGAATGTAACCAGCATGATTCTACCAATATATCCTACAGCTTAGTCTAAAGCCTATCTGAGCTAATATTTTTACAATCATCTGGAGCTAAAGCAATGTTTCTTATTCCAATGCCTTGGAGAAGAATGGCAATTACAGAATGTAGAAAAAGGTAGCCATGCACTTGCATGCTGGTGCCAAGACAGAATAAAGGGGAAGGATTGAAGTATATTATGTTTCATGCTGCAGACACAGTTGCTAAGGAGTCAAGTAGATTGTAACAACATAGTCCAATTCAGTCCTCAATGTCAAAACATATCCAGTTGCCAATTGCAATTCAAATCATGAAGTGCCTGAGTCTCAAATCTTATCCTCTCCTCTACTCTCCCATCCTGTCTACTCCTCCCCTGCCCCATCCTGCCCTGAGATGCCGATAACTTTAAATAGAAAGGTCCCATTGTGTTGCACTGATTGTATAAAACCATATAAAATACATCCCTTGAAAGTATAGAAAGGAATGGGAAGTATAATGAATATTCCTGATATAAACTAGATTTAGTTAATTTTCCTTTTCTTCCATTCTTATCTTACACATTTATTTTGCTTATTTCACCTATGTTTTGCATAACATTGCTTTTACTGAAAGGAAATAAGATGATGGATACATATGTATGTATTTATGTATGCTTTCCCCTCCCCCCCCCAAATAATCGTTTAAAAAAGAGCACAAGATCAGCTCCAATGGTTTTGTTTTCTCTGTCAGCTACTTCTCTAGGATCTCATTTCACTTGTCTTCCACGCTTGTTCAGAAATTTTTATTCTTCTTCTTCTTTGTCTAGTTTAATACATCAAATCTAACTTGAACAAAGATTCAGAATACTTGAATATATCCAAATCTTTTTTCCAATTTTGAATTCCATCATGCCACTCTTCTTCTCTGTATTAATTTCTTAAGCTTAACTGTACTATTTATCTTTTCTAGAGTAACTAGAAGAGTGGATTATTGCTATAAGAAACCAGATTGAAAATCTTGAGTTCTGTATCATTTTAGCAAATATATTTATCAGCAGTGTAGTGAAAATAGAGGAGGAGGAGGAGGAGGAGGAGGAGGAGGAGGAGGAGGAGGAGGAGGAGGAGGAGGAGGAGGAGGAGGAGGAGTTGATCTTGGATGCTTGAGAAGGATTTGACAGCCAAAAATATCAAATCCAGTCACAACTATCTGAAAGACTCTGTGTAAAGATCAAATGATGGTGATTATGATAATAATGCAACAAAGATAACTCAAATGCAGAGCAACTCTGATGAAAACACCCAAGTGTGGGATCTCAATAATTCCTGGATTAACTATCACCTGGGGTGCATTCTGCCCTGAGTTCTACATATCATTTAATTATATTTTATTAATTAAATATTTTAATTGTCAGAATCGTCCAAATATATAAGCCTTTCCATACATATTTATTTTTGAGAGATAAATGGTAACGATGAATAGCTATATGGATTCAAACATTTATTCATGGTATAGGATAGTTAGCACCAACATTTTCCCTCTAACCAAAAGATTATAATTTCCCTAACTTCACAAATTTTTCAAATGTCAGTCTTCAGTTCCCAACTAAGATTATAATCATAATAGCTGATAATAGCTGGCAATGTTATCCTGTTGAAGGCACCATGTTTCTCTATTATGTACTATTAGTTTTTTTTAAAAAAAACTATTTTTACTAACAGACACTTTTTGTTATGTGCTTTGAAAAATGTAAATATTTGTGTAAATGTCAAATTAAAGTTGAAAGAAAACTGATAAAAGCCATTACTCAAGAGGCTTGAGCCTAGTTATGCCAAAGTGCTCAGGCCGGCTGCTCACTACTACAGCAAACAAATAGATACAGGGCAGGTCCCATGCATCTTCCTTTTCTCCATTCATTGTGAGCTATATCTGTGATTTTTCTCTCTTGTTAATTTGTTTACTCTGTACTGTCACGCTTAACAAAAAGATTTGGCAAAATCACCCAAAAAGTAACAAAGATGTACATCTCTCCATTTAAGCAGAAAAATCTTGAACTTATTTAAAAAGAAAAAAATGAGGCTGGAGGCTAAAATAACCACAATTACAAGTAATGACACAGAACTTCAAACTAAACAAACACAGCTGGCTGTGAAGGACATCTGTGGCTACAAAAACTGGCAAAACTGCTGTGTTAGAGCAGCTGCTTGAATGCATGTATAATTAAAAGTGTTTTTGTGTTACAAAGGCTGGCAAAAACCCCGCTATTTTGTTAAAAAAGAAAACACTTTAGGTGTTTTTGTGGAGTACATGCGCATGCTTCTTAAAAATTAGTATGTTTCCTATTTACTGCAGGCTACGTCTTTTATTGTAGACAATTTCATCTCACCTGGGGCTGATGAATACAAAGGTGCACAGGTAAATGTTCAAATGTATCAAACTGTTACATTTCAAAATTAAATCTATTTCAAGATTTAAGAGCCTGTTATTTCACTGCTTTTGCTTTTGTCCTAGATCACTAAGGATTTCTTTTGTTCACAGAAAAGTACAGCAAGTTTAAAAGAGACCAGGAAAGAAGAAAATATCACATCCCACTCTTTTTCAAAAAGTTAAAAGAACCTCAGTTTCTAACTCTCATACTTAACTTAAATGGTCAAGACAAAGGGACAAACTTTTTAATAGCTTCAAAAATTTCCCTTATTGTTATAGTTCTATTCATTAATTGCTTGTGTTTTTCTGTGTTAATTCAGCAAATTTTACTTCTTTAAGTATTGTAGAAAGTTAGCACCCACCCTCCTCCTAGAACCGTGATGGTGAACCTATGGCACGTGTGCCACAAGTGTCACGCAGAGCCATTTGTGCAAGCATGAGAGCCCCAGCCAAACTTACCTGCACTGCGCATACGCGCGCCTCCCAGCTGATTTTCGGCCTATTTTCACCCTCCTGGAGGCTCGGGAGGCCGAAAAACGGGCCTTTCAAAAATACTGCAAGGACCAAAATGGGCCCATTTTCAGCCTCCCAAGGCTACAGAGGCTTCCTTCGAGCCTCTGGGAGGGCGAAAATGGCTTCATATGGGCCAAAAATCAGCTGGGAGGCATGCATATGCACAGTGCAGGTAAGGGGGCAGGGTGGGAGTGGTGCGTGCGCATGTGCAGGGGGGCTGGGTGCATTTCATTGTGGGTGCCAGCAGGCGTGCGTGCACATTATTGGCACACCACAACAAAAAGTTTCGCCATCACTGTCCTAAAAAAAATGAAATATTTTGAGGAATACTTTAAAAGGCAGGATAAAATATTTCTCCTAAAAGAGAAATAAAAATCTTAAGGGAGACAGAAACTCAGAGCTTCAGCTCCCTGCCCCCAGCAGATATTTGGTGCCCATTAAGAAAGCCTGGGGCATCCTATCTACAAGACAAAGGACCTTCAGCTTTAGGGTGATGGGATTAAGACATGACCCTCCAGGACATAATAGGATTAACCTACTAGCAGCAGAGCTCACTAAATTACACAATCTCCTAAGGACATTGCATCAGTCAAACTTCAACCAAGCTTGGCTCAGACAAACTACTAGGATTTGTACATGGCACCATGGGAGCCAATAGAATACATGTTCTTGCACAGGAACAGGAAGCTCAAGTGACTGAAAAACAACAACATATGACATGGATACTAACAGAAAAGAAAGTCTGGGGAAAATACAGATTTTTAAAAGTTAGCATTTTCATGGTAAAACTGTTCACTTACGTGAAATGCCTGTACCATGCATCTCTAAACACAAGTTACTTCCTAAAAATATTTTCTATGTGACTATATAACATTGCGTGATTTATTTTCTAGTGCTTAAAAGGTTTTAATGGATACCAATTCATGAAGCTGTTACAGAAGTGTTATATAAAAGTTAAAGTTTGGAGCCATTTATATTATTGAAACGTTCCTAGTACATATAAACCCAATGTAATATAATCCAGTAAATGTCCAAAGGAAAGTAGTTACTAAAAATTCTTTTTGTGAAACTGCACTTATCCCTGACTAAAAAATAAAGATAATGCATAACAAAGTACAGCATTTAGAACATTTATTTTTAAAATGTAAGATTCCATTTCTAATGGAACATAATTGAAACAAATAAACATTTACACTACTAGTAGACAGCATAAGGAATGACAAGTGAGACTATGAGACATTGGAAATGTTATTAAGAGGAACTACACTGAAAGTAGGATTTGCTGTTCAAGAGCATACATTAAAGAGGACTCCATTATATTTTCTTTTTGGTAATCCTTAGAGAAATACTGAAATTGAACAGGAAGAAATGTAAAGTTCTGAAATGTAAAGAACTCTGAAAGGGCACAACCTGGTTTGGCACTAGCAAATGTGGAATAAATCTGGATGTTAATTACAACTTAAACATGAACCACAATGTGATGCAGCTGTTACAAAGGTAAATGTTCTCTTAGGAAACATTAACAAGAACATTCAGAACAATAAGACAGTGAGAACAATCAACCAGTGAAACAGTTTGCCTTCAGAAGTTTTGGGTGCTTTTAAAAAGAGACTAGTCAACCACTTGTCTTGAATGGTATGGGGTCTCCTGTTTGAGCAGGGTTTTGGACTAGAAAACCTCCAAGATCCTCCCAACTCTGTTACTCTATTATGGAGTCCAGATCATGGGAAGCAATTGTTCTACTGGTCTTTGTTATTTGTTATAGTCACTCACTACAGTGGGTGGTGGTGATGATGGAACACTATCTAGTTCCAAGCAACACAATTGAAAAGGGTAGTGAAAAATTGGAACAAATTCAGAGAACAGTCAAGATGGTAAGGGACTGAAAAATAAGCCCAATGAGTAATAGCTACAGTAAAGCATCTAAGTGTTTAGACTACAGGCTATGGAAAAACATGTTTATTTTCAAATATCAAAAGATTCAAATATCAAATATCAAAATATAGTAGAGTAGGTAGTAGTCATATAGTAGAAGATGTGGACTTATTATCTCTTGCCCCAGAACCCAAATCAAAACTTAAAACTACAAGGGTGTAGATTCAAGCTCAGGAACAACTTTCTGATCCTACTCTATTAATCAGTGGAACAGGATGACAGACTAAGTAGTGAGTTCTTGTTCAAAGAGACTGGATCCTTCAGAGATGCTCTAGTGGATCTTGTATTGGGCAATGGGTTGGATTAGATGTCCTCTAGAGTCTCTTCCATCTCTATGAATCTGAGATTCTATGAAAGTACACTTAAAGCAGAAAAATTGTACCAGAATTTATTTGTATTCTGCCTTTCTTACTTTGACAAATAACTCAAGGTGGTAAACCTATTCAACACACCTTCCTTCTCCTCTTTTCTCCACAACAACCCTGTGAGGTAGGTTGGGCTGAGAGAGAGTGACTCGCTCAAGGTCACCCAGTTAGCTTTCATGGCTAACACTAGAATATATGATCTCCTGCTTTCTAATCTGGTGCCTTACCCACTAGACCAAACTAGCTTTGATATTACTGTAAGTATTTAGCTATCAAACCTGGACAATCCACATCATATTATAATTGAAAGTACAGTATCTCCTTTTAAATCTCCCTTCGTACGTTCACAGTGAACACAACCAGACAAAGTCAAAGCTCTGGCAACAGGGAGATAATTAAAACCTTACTCTCTTAGTATGTTGGGTCTCATGTGTAACAATTTTTAACCAGAGCAAGCTCTGAAAAAAATGGACTTCCCTACTTGTAGTCTATAAAAGTATAACTATTAAAGTGTAAATGTGCTTTTTCAGCATGTCTAACTATCCAGGAAGCAACACCCAATTAGCATCATATTTCATATTTATGCCACTAAGCAAGGTAATAAATTTTTGTTGTTATTCTGTTGGCAATTACTGTTGTGACACATGTTCAGAAGCAATTCTGAGAATATAAAAAACACATCACTGCCAAAGGGCTATCCATTGTTTTCCAGTTATTAAATTCAGATGCTATTTACATATGTGTATGTGTATAAATATTCCTTCTCTCTCTCTCTCTCTCTCTCTCTCTCTCTCCCTCTCTTCCTTCCCTCTCCTTGTGTGCATGTGTGGAGAGAGAGAGAGAGTACATATTAGACATATTAGTTGGGTAAAAACCTAGAAATATTTTCATAAGGAATTATGAGATTATTTTAAATGGATCATCCATATTAATATATGGGAATAATTCTTATTTGAGCACTAGAACATTTATTTTTCTGACTTTTCATTTCAAAGACAAGTGTTTTTGATGAATTTAATCATAAATTGTGAAGTATAATATAGGGAATTATCTGAAATATGGAAACTCCAAGCAAACGATTGTAAGCATGGAGTATCAAACCAGCCTTACTCAGACAACTGTTTAGCATGTCAATTTATTCTGATTCATCATCTTTATAGCATTCTTAGCTTGCAGGAGATATAGCATTCTTAGCTTGCCCACTATTTATACAGAGCATATATAAAATTTAAATATTTTATCTGTTAGAGTTAGACAAAACAGTAGCTTTTCAAAACCATATCTGATACCTGGGAAATATGGTTCCTAACTCAAGTTCACATCCCTTTGTGAAACCTGAAAAAGAACAGGTATGGGGAGAAGGAAAGGCAACTCTAATATTAGGGCAACAAAGCCACTACTTATCCACCCAAATCCTTTTGCTAGTAATTGAGTATCTAAGACATGGAAGTGTTATATTGCATAACTGAATCTGTATACCAATATTCAATGCTTGGATCCTACTTTTAGATAATGTACAGTCTTGTTTCATCTCACCACAATTACATAAAGTAGAAAAGACAGTCTAAGTCAAGGGTGTCAAACTCAAGGCCCGGGGGGCTGGATCTGGTCCATGGGGTGTTTAGATCTGACCCTGGAAATAGCAAAGGACTGGCCCAAGGTGCCTCTGCCAGTGAAAACAGAGCTCAGGAGGGCCACGGGCAGCCCTCCTAAGCTCCGTGTTTGCTGGCAGAGGGTTGCAGGAGACTGTCGCAGCCAAAAATTCGCTGGCAGAGCGCTCAGGCCTCCAAAGGTGCCCCCAACACAAGTGACATTGAACTGGCCATGATCACCCTGGACCCCCAAGGTCAAACAGAACCCTGATGTGGCCCTCAATGAAATCAAGTTTGACACCCCTGCTCTAAGTAAATGACAAATCTCTAGATCAGGGATCCATGACATGTCAGCAACTGGGCCACGCAAACAAGCAAATCCCCATCCGCAGGTGCAGGCAGCATGCAAAACCACACCCCCTCTGGTCTGCGGAAAGACCTTTCTCCACAGAACCGGTCCCTGGTGCCCAAAATGTTGGGGGACATTGCTCTATATGGGATGCTTAACTAGATACCACTGAACAGGGATGCTGTGGAAGCAGATTTCCTGCATTGACAAGAGATTATACTGGAGAACCTTTGAGCTTTTCCTACTCTATTCACATTAATCTGAATGTTTTTAGTGTTTTTATTGTTTTAAATTGTTCTTAGTATTTTTAATTGTAATATAATATGCTTTTAATTGTGAGCCACTCAAAGTCATTGACGGAGATGGGCAGCTACAGAAATTGTATATAAAAATAAGTTAGTAAGTCTTTTTTAAAAATTGAACAAAGATAGTATATTTTACCTGGGATCCCTAAAGTATAGATGTCAGCCCTGGTTAGGGACCCATATAGCAAACAAATCAACTCAAAGAACAGTGACGGAAGTAGATGGATAGCTTAATTAACTCTTCTTGGCTTTTCCAGAGCATATATGGACCTTTTCTCAAAACTAAATGTATAACTTAACATCCTTTGCATTTCCTTGTCAATAGAGCAAGCCTGAAAGTGTCAACTTCAACATCTTTCCTATGCCATTATTTTAAAAACGCTATTATTTGAGGAAGTAAATTCAGGTATTACTGGTTAATATGGGAGGAAAAAAGCCTCAAACATTAAATGATTGAACTTTCAGAAATCTCATCTTCAATTTCGGAGGAAGGGAAAGGGAAGATGCCCCTGGCAGAATTCTTCTATGCGACATTTCATCTACAAGTAAAGTGCCTCCTGCAGATTTTAAAGGTCCAGAAAAAGAACTCTGAAAGAAAATGCTAAGCCTTCAACACCATAGTGCTAGTGGATAGTACTAAAATAAACAGAATGATTTGTTGGTACCAGGAAAAAAGAAGTTAATATTATAGGTATTTTTCAAGATGTGTTTTATTATATTGGGATAATAATAATCTTCCTGACAGTGGACCTGCTGATTTCTGGCATACATCAAGCTTGTCAGAATAACTTTACAACATTGCAAACAGCAGGCATGGTAGACAATAGCAAAACAGAAAGGAAATTTTCTCCCTGTGTAGCAAGTCTTCCCAGTTTTTCTCAAATACCCCAAAATACAGAAGCACAACATGCTATTTTATTGGATCAATAATAAATATATATACTTTTAAGTAACACAGGGGTTAGAATAAGAGACACAATGGAAAGGGGAATATATGTCAATAGAGTAGTGGGAAAGCAGCTGCTATAACTTTATTCTGTGATCCAAAACATAGAGTAGTCTTTTTCAGGCCCAGCTCCCATCCTAGGTATATCCAGCTGATGACCCTCTGCCCTTTTTATGTTAGTGATTTATAGGTGATATGTTAAATTAGTAGTGGCAATAGCCTCAGACAAGGCAATTGGAGGTCTGAGAGACAGAAAACAACTATACTACTGTTATAATCTAGAGTGGCAAGTTCCACCTAATTATCTGATTACAACTGTTCAGTGGTGGTATTCGACCAGTTCTGCCCAGTTCTGGAGAGCCTGTAGTGACGATGAGCAGTGGAGACCGAACCAGTTCTCTTCGCTGCTCTGTGTTTGGCCCACCCACCCGCCTGGGCTCCCATACTCACTTTTATGGCCAGAATTCAAAGCGCAGCTGCTTTGCGAGGCACAGAAAAGCGCCACGCAGCAGCTGCTGCAGTGACCAGCATCGTGCAGGCTTGCAGGAGGCAAGTTAGAATGCCTCTGTGCCTGCGCAAAGCGCGGCCACCAAGCCATGCCCACCGAACCAGTGGCAACTTTAGTTGAATACCACCACTGCTAACTGTTGCATCCATAGATATATAGGATCTTTGGGTCTTGCCTCTGGATGACTACATGGACAAATCCATGAAGTTTTCTTGGCAACATTTTCCAGAAATGGTTGATGAGAGTGATTTGACCAAAGTCATGGTTTCCATGACTGAAGTAAGAATAGAACTTGGATTTCCTCCCTCCTACCCCACTGCCTTAGCTATTAGACCAAACTGGCTCTCTAAAAATATAAATAGTTGAACTGTATCATTAAATGTGAACTCCACTTTCACTGCATGAAAGTAATTCAGGGTTACAGACTGAATTATTGACTAGTCCAGATTTATAAATAATGTGATTAAAGTTACTACCTCTCAAAATGATGTTAATGATGGACATGTAACTATTATGTGAACTTTTTTTCACATAAAGAAAAGTATAACTGCTACAAACTTTTGTAATCTTTCCTTGATTCAGTCATCTGGAGTAATTTTTTTCTTACCAAATGAACTGGACAAGTGGTTATTTAAATCTTCCAGGAATGGTTTGTCTAGAGCCTACAGCTAATCTTTACTTGCTAGAGGCAACTTAAGCAATAGCTATCTACAAACTGTAATGAGGAAAAATGAAAGCTGTAGAACTTTACAAACTGCTTTGTAATTCTAATATAAATAATGCAAACAATGCTGTTGTTAATTCCAATCACATCGTCCAGTTACCGCAACACTGTTGTTACTCTGACCAAGATCTTCTGTTCCAGATTATACAAAATATTGGTAACTAGGCTCAGTCTAACATTTTTTTTGAAAATGGCCAATGGCCATATATGAAGATAGCTGGATGACCATGGGCCAGTCCCTATCTACAAGCCCTAGGTATAAAATTTGGAAGCATATTAGCACCAGAAGTGTCCATGCTGCCATATTCTTGTGCATGAGCAATTAGGAGGGGAGATTTCATGGAGCATATGTAGTTAAACATAATAGCATTCTTCTTTACAGTTAAGGTCATGTTATTTCTGCACCTTGATGAGGGGTAGTTTAAGGGATGTCTCAAGTTGGGACGGATGGTGATTGGGGCATGTGATGGAATGATGGGTGCTGGGGATGGACTTGTATTTTTTTAATTATTGAAGGAAAATCCAGAACTCTCAGATTCGGGTTTTCCCAGATGTACCAGTAAGACCTTTCCAATAAAAGGAAACTTTGAGAAAATGCCTGTCTTGGAGTTTTTGATTGGAGTTTGGTTTTGCTGGAACACTGACACTAGGAAAAGGCCACTTCCAGAAATGTTGCCAAGGAAACTGCAGGGACTTATCTAATGATTTGTCAGAAGTCTAGATTAGTACAATGGTGCATAATGGTGCGTGCACACACACACACAAACATCTGATAACTGCATTTATTTTTAGTTCTACTATAATTGATAACTGATGTTTTAAATAGGCATTTGAGAAACAATCCTTCCAGGCTCTCTATGGCTATTCTTACAGTTTCAGCTACAACCAATAAATAAAATAGATAATTAATATTATTATTATTTTGCCAAAACATTTCCAAATGACAAATATACCACTCTGTCTTTGAAAAGCCAGAATGTATCCCTCTAATTAATACTGTAAAAGGGATGAATAGGTTTCCTTTTTTTAAAAAAAAGTCTTTTTGTGTCTGACCTGTTATTCATTAATCACAGTTTTGAATTCTTATTCTTAAATACATTAAATACCTACATATGACTGTACAGAAATGTTTGAATCTAGAATTATTTCTTCAACATATTAAAAGTACAAAATGAAGTGTAAATCAGAGATGCTATATGTCAGTATTTCTTTTTCCGAAGTGCTATGCATGATTAGAGATATCCACCTTGGGATGGAAGATGGAGAGAGCTAAAACAATTTTATGAAGAAGTTTAAAATTTATACCACATAATACCTTTTGGAATAAAGTGCTTTATTAGCCTTTCATCACTGAAGATTTGCATCTGATCCAAATCAGCATTCCATCCAGGCACCTGCTGTCAATTTCCATAGATGCTTTATTATCCAGCATTGCTACAGGTTCCAGATGTCAACAAGTGAAATATATTTAGTTGTCAAACATCTACTCCAGGGAGAGCATTTCTAAACTACTTTGAGAACTAGCTAGCTAGCCAACCAAAATCAACAAAAAATGTTTTACAGCTGTTTTGAAGCTAATTTTCAAACGTAAAATAAAGTCTGCAAACACCCGAACTTCAGGAATACTTAACAATTGTACAGTACAGTAGTTTGTGTAAACCAAGAGCAGGCTGCACCAGTTTGCCTCTAGATACATGATGTCAAGCAAACTTCATGTTCCATTTGACTTTTTAAAGGATTATTTAAATTAATTAAGACATTGACAACTGCCAAACTACCAGTCACTAAAGTGCTGTTTATTCACAGCAGTGCTATGAACCAAAATAAAGTCCCATAGATGGTGGAGAACATCTTCTGGTATGTGGATGCTTTGTGACATGGAAATTCTTTCATAGCATTCTTTGTGTATATGTATGTCTAAAACATGGTTTCAAAACCCTGGTCCTATAAGGTTGCCTATCCCTCATGCATCACATACAAAGATACACACATATTATTGCTATAGTACTTTTTGTTTTCCTGAAATATAAAACAAAGCCCTTATTTATTTATAATACCACCACTGTAACTGCAAACCCACGGATATTATTCTAAATTACTAGCAATTATTAGCAGCAATTACATTGACACTTACTTGGATAACATGGGATTTACAAAAAACAAAACAAAACAGGGAGGATGTTAGTGCAATTGTTCATGATAAAACACCCTCACCAATCAAGAAATACTCTGCTTAAACAGAAATGCTTAACATTTCAAATTACAGATAGTCCTTAACTTGCACCCACAATAGAGATTGGAAAATTGGTTATTAAGTGGTACAGTGATTACATGAGGCATCACATGATTGCACCTGATTTTTACAACCTTTTTTGCCAAGGTTATTAAACAAATGCCATGGTTAAGCGAAACATCACATGGCTTGTGACCTTGTGACCCTCCCTGCTGGCCCCATTAACATTGCTTGCTAATTTCTCACAAATCCAGTATTTTTCTAACATTTCAAATGGAAACAGAATGGAGCTTCTCAGAATCACACCTTCACTTATAGATCGCTCTGTGGTTTAAGAAAAATCTCACTTCCTCTTTCTCACCCCACCCCAATTTGGATATGCATCCAGAAAGCATTTAAATAAGACAAAGGTCATTAAAATGCAAAATATCTTGTCATGACAGATTGATGAGTTAAATTACATTGAGATTTCTTTCTACCCTGATAAATATCTTTCTGAACTTAGACACTACTGTGTAACATACCATGCAGGGCATCGTTGCTAATCCTTTTACCATCAAGCAGCAGCAGCAGCAGCAACAACAACAACAACAACAATAAATGTCTTTCTTGTTACAAGTACCTATGATTTCCTGTCATTGCTAGGATGAGATAGATTGAAACTGGAAGACAGATCGGTTGACACACTGGACAACTGTGTGATATCCGAAAACTACATGGGGTAACTTCAAAAGAGAGAAAAGAAATCTCAGAGCAGGTCCCATGTCAGGCCATCAGTTACAGTGCTGTCATATTAATGGCTAAGAGGAGGCAGGGAAGCGATGACAATAGGTGCATTTGTCTTGCCAGTGCTCTGGAAAAGGAGCACCTGTATCCCAGTGCACTCTGTCTCTTGCTGTCCCCGGTGCCTCTGATGGTGTGAATGTTATCTATCTGACATCCCTTCCTGCTGAAAGGCACCTTGACTACAGCTAATGGCTCTAACAGAGACAAAATGTGGCTTTCTTTCTTTTCCACTCATCCAGGTGTTTTATTATGATGTTCAGATCACGGGTAACCAGGATTCTGCTTGGTAAGAAAGTGCAACTGGAATCGTAGTAACATGTTTATTATAAAAAATGTTAAAAATACATTCCACGTTCAGAATACGAATTAGCCTAGCTAATTATATCAGGCGTTTTGAAAAAGAGCTTTCTACTGAACAAATGATCGAGTTGATTTAATTCTAAACTTACCACAAAAACTGTCCAAAGATCACTCTAATCTTGTGATGACTTATGACTGATGACTTGCAACCATAATTACAAGCTCAATTATAATCATAAATCAAGAACTACCTGTACAGGATGGTAAGAGAAAATGTAATGGGATCTGGAACAAATTACAATGATCTGCTACCTTTACTTGTGAGAAGTCAGCAGGAAAATCACAAATGGCGATTCCGTGACTATGAAATGCTGTAGCTGTCGTAACTGTGGGTGTTGCCAAGTACCAAATTGCAAACTGCAGGGATGCTGCAACGGTTGAAACTTAGAGGACCGGTTGTAAGTCCCCTTTAGCACTGTCATAATTTTGAGCCATGCTGAATGAGGGTTTGTGAGTTGTGTATTAGATAGGCCAATCAAGCAAATGAACAAACAATTTCACAGACTTGCTTAATATGAGAAAAACAGCTATACTGCCATGGCCTCAGAACCAGGTCTGAGACCCAAGTGGACCAGATTGCATACTGAATCCAACACTGATACCCTCCCAGGTTCCTCATCAGTCAGCAATTATCCTTCTGTAGCCAATACATGTGACAAGAAGCAAAGTAAATCCCCTGGTCTGAAAATCCTGCACTCCCTCAAACTAAATGCTTCATAAGCAAGCGGTAAGATGCTAACTCTGCAAGCAAGCCTGATGCCTCGTTATTAGCAACTGAAAGCAAGGAAAGCCTGAGCTATGCACAATTGGGAGGGAGAAGATTTAAATTGTGCAGGGACTGCCTTCCATTGTTGGAAGCAACTTCAGATCTTAGCTTTGCGCATTCCTACTCTTGATTTTGGCAATGTCTAGGGTGTCCCTGACCGAGTCTCTGGTCTTCCCTTGCTACTTTTCAAGACATTCAGTGGCATTTATTTATAGGCTGTCTTCTCTTCAACCTCTAGTAAGCTGTCATGCTCAAACACTCTTTCTCCTGCTTCCCAACAGCTCTTCTGTTGCCTCCCCTGCCTGTTTGCTGCTCTCTCTTCAGCCAAGTTTTCCTGTTGTCTTCTCAGACCTCACTGCAAATGCTCTGCTCCAAACACTCCAGACTTCCACAATGTGTTTTTTTTTCTCACCCATCACTTCTATAAGTCTCACCCCCTCTCACAAAAGCCTCCATCCTGCCTCCACGTTGCCTACCAGTTGCATGGGCATTTTCTCCCTTTGCTGAAGCCAGGACATGGCATACACTGTGAAACTGGGGGACATGCAAAGATGAGCATTAAAAAAACCTGTAAGAGGTGGGAAAATGGATTGACTTGACTTCTTATATTTTGAACAATGAAAACTGATTTTAAGTTAATCACAGAGAAACAGAAACTGACTAGATTCACTCATCATATAACACAAAACCTAGCAAATTGTACCATGGTTTGTTGTGTATCATAATGTGTAATTTCTCACTTCGCACAGCAGCAATCACTAAAGCATCTGATAAGTTGAAATTTGATAAATAGAAGTAATCATTTGAATCTCTAAAAGAAACAGAACAAAAGAGAGAGAGAGGTTCTGCTATAAAAACATTTTTATACAGTGGCATAGTTGATGAAATTTAGCCGGAGGCTGGATAATTGAACAAAAAAATTTTTTTAGAAAGGTGATTTTGGCCACGAAGTCATTAAATGAGTCAGCCATTAGAAATCCGAACAAAGAACACTTGTTTGACTGGGTCAGTTTTCACTTCTCCTTCATTTTCTATAAACCTGAGAATTGTGTCCAAAGAGACACAACAAGGAGGGGCAGCCTAATCACAACTAAGAGAGATGTCTGTGGAAATTTGTATAAATTATATAGATTCATATAATTCTTTCCATTCCACACCAGTCAGTTAGAACTAAAGAAGCTTCTTAGATAAGAAGCAAAATATTTTCAAAGGAGAAAAAAAACTAAGAAAGTCCAGTTGCCTTTTGAGAGGGGGGATGCACCATTAAGACAATTAAACTGATAACCTCCCATTTCTTTTAATATCATAGTAGTAGTGATTTCCAGACTAGGGAGAACTGTTATAATTTACATTTCTCAGCAGTCTGCCAGTGCTATCAAGAGACCATCCCAATATCTGTAAAACACCCTAAAATTTAAATCCTGCAGCATAATATAAAGTTTCTGACTTCCTTGTACTGCAGCTGGCAATCAGTCGTGCTTAAAGCTTGTCTGAAGTAAACATCCTAATCTGAAAGAATCATGGATGGAAACTGAACAAGGAGAGATTTAATCTGGAAACAAGGAGAAACTTTCTGACAGTGAGAACAATCAACCAATGGAACAGCTGGCCTTCGGAAGATATGGGAGCGCCATCACTCGAGACTTTCAAGAAGAGATTGGACTGCCATTTGTCAGAAATGGTGTAGGGTCTCCCGCTTGGGTGGGGGGTTGGACTAGATGACCTACAAGGTCCCTTCCAACTCTGATTATCTGTGTCTGTATCATTTCTGAACGTCTTTTGTTGAGGGCTGAACGAAAGTGTAAATGTCTGGAGAATTTGTCATTTAATGCCAAGTAGGGGTGTGAAATCTGATAGTCCCCACTGCAAGCAACTCTGAACTCAGCTGCTGAAACGTTGCTATAATTTTAAAAGCACAAATATTAAAACGTGGGAAAATACCCATGGAAACCTAAATACCATACATATAAATACCCGTGAAAACAAGAAAACGTATATGTGTGTGTGTGTGTGTATACGCGCACACACACACACACACACACCGGTTCTAGCAATCCAGTTGCGCCAGTCAGCAGTTGGGCCTGCCCACCCCACCCTGCCCTTTCCTGTCCTATATTTCCTTTGTTTGTAGCTCAGCTGAGGCGCGGCAGAGAAGAAGTGAAATCAGTTCTCTTATAGCTTTCTGTAATACAGCTCTCAGACCAAGGCTGCAAAAAATCCAGATGACCACTAGATAATAGCAAAAGTTGGGATTTTCTGTAGAATTTAGCTGCCGTAATAATGATCATACAGCTTTTTTATGCCCAGATTTCATACACCAGTTTTGTAACTAATACTTTTGCCCAGGACTATGATCATTATTTCTAGATACTTCAGTCTTTCTATAGCAATAGCAGTTAGACATATATACCACTTTACAGCCCTCTCTAAGCGGTTTACAGTCAGCATATTCCCCCCAACAATTTGGGTCCTCATTTTACCCACCTCAGAAGGATGGAAGGCTGAGTCAACCTTGAGCCTAGTGAGACCTGAACTATAGCTTCCTATAGCTGGTGCCTTTTGGATCAACTATTTTATTTTATTTATTTATTTATTTATTTTATTTATTTATTTGATTTGCCAATTGTTTACAAGATAATAAGTATAAATGTATACATAGTTGTGAATACATGAAATGGGTACATATAAGAAAAATAAAAGAATAAGAGAAGCAATAGGACAGGGACGGTAGGCACGTTGGTGCGCTTATGCACGCCCCCTACAGGCCTCTTAGGAAAGGGGTGAGGTCAATAGTAGACAGTCTAAGGTTAAAGTTTTTGGGGTTTGGGGAAGAAACTACAGAGTCGGGTAGAGTATTCCAGACATTGACCACTCTATTGCTGAAGTCGTATTTCCTGCAATCAAGTTTGGTGCGGTTTACTTTGAGTTTGTATCTATTGTGTGCTCTTGTGTTGTTATGGTTGAAGCTGAAGTATTCATTGACAGGTAGGACATTGCAATGTATGATTTTATATACCATGCTTAAGTCAGACCGAAGACGGCGTAATTCAAGGTTTTCAAGGCTTAAGTTGTATAACTAGGCTATACAACTTAAGCTCTGGCTAGGAGAGTGGAAATTTAAACATCTGTAAGGCACCAGGTTTGGAAAGATGGTCTTACTTCCAGATTTAAAAATCCAAAAGAAACATTATACAAAAACATATTTCCAAATAGATGCTTTAAGGACTGGACACTTAAAAGGTCTGTATTTCTTCTAACTTGTAATTACATAACCAATTGCCACTATGATATGTATGCATATACGTATATCTCCAGTCCTCTAAAGGCTTAATACATTTGAGAATCAGATTCTACATAACTTACAGCCTATAAAAATATTTCTTCTTATTTTCAGTGAGTCTTGTCTTGGAACCAAGTGACCCGGCTTAATTTATAGTACTTCTTCCAAAATTCTAGTATCTTTTGTCATTTCTCATAATCAGAAGCCCTTGCTTGACCAAAGAATCCAAAATATGGGTGGGGGGGGAATCAAGTCCTGTATCTAGAGCATAACATTTCTGTCAAAGTTTTACTCTACAATTAATGGCACTTAAGTATCTTCTCGTGTGGTATGATCCTTGAAAAGATTACTGCAGGGATAGGCTGATTAAAGTGCTACACAATCAGCACCCCTAAATTTTGTTGTCAAGTATTCAGACATGTTTAAATTGCAACAAAATGATTTCATTATAATTCTAGCAGAAGATATATGGACATGATTGGGAATAAATATAGTCTGAGCCATTAACGATAAGAAAGCAGAGAGAAATTAAGTGACCAGTATTTCAATGAATTCATCATACTGATAAACATTAGACATGACAATTTCTATATTCATATGTAGCTCTTTGAAAGTTTTTTGAGTGTATAAAGTTTTAAAAGTTCTAAGTATGCTACCAAATGCATTTTGGAATAAAGCTGAATGTCAGCTAAAATGATTTCAAATGAAACAGATAAATAATAAATGTATTAAACTGACAAGGCATTTGCTATCTGTATATGTTATATAGTTCTTCCATTTTCTTAACAGATGTTCAAAACTGCTTGTAGTTATTGAACTAGCTTGATCATAAAAACTTATAAATGATTACTGGTTTTTAAACTGTAGCATGATCAAAAATATAGGAACCTGCAAAAGTAAAATAATGGAGCGCATTTTCTTCAATATCAGCTTTTAGTGAATGCCATTGGTCATTCCATACAAAAGCATTTATCCATTTATTTATTACATTAATTGCTTTTATAGTTTTAGAATTGTGTAAGCTGCCCAGAGCTGTATGAGCTGCATGAGCTGCTGATTGAGATGGGTGGCTATAGAAATTGTATAAATAAATAAACAAACATACTGTTAGAATTCAAAGACACTTATATTATACATCCCAAACTACTCATAATTAATTGTGTGATGAAAGGTTGTGGTAAGGTGGCACAAAGACACACATTATATAAAATGTAACTCATCTGCACTGCAGATAAGTTTTTTTCTTACAATCAAAAGCTAATCATTTGTATACAACTCAGTCCATTAAACTTACTTGTACCATGTGATGCAACAGAGAATGGCTGCCATTTTCAATGTGATGGACCTTCAAATACCTCCCTGTCAGTTAATATTCAGTGTATACATTGAATATGTAAACCATTCAAATTCAGTAAAAACAATGAGCCACAGTAATTAACCAAGGCACAAATAAGTATAACAGTCAGATATTGTAATACTTGTAATTAACTCTAATGTTTAAAAGAGAGACTCAAGAGGGTCCAATGAACTTTTGGGTTGGGAAGGAATTATGTAAGACTCGTTCACAGCTACAGAAAGTCTCTTTTTATCAGTTGCTACTAACAAACGTATCCAATGGTGACTATGGGCATGTTAATATAGAAACAGTACTATTTCCAGTCTGCTAGTCCTAGTATCATGATCAGCTGTAGAAAGAAATTGGAGTCAAGTTCCTTTATAGGTGAAACATGCTGATTTAGCTACTGTCAATAATATGTCATATTCTGTTCTACATCAAGTACCCAAAAAACACTCAAAGACTATGCATCACAACAAATAACTTGGATATTACCAGTAAGAATAGCCAGTATTGTTGGGGGGAAATACTGTATATAGCTGATATACCAAAACTGTAATTGGTGAAATACACTGCTGAACACTGAACCACCAAATTGTACCCTTGCCTTCAAAGTGTAATATTGATCAAATGTTTTATTTGAAGGGGACAAGAAAATGACATACATTTGATGCTTCACAAAACTTTTTTCCATGAAGGCACACCGTATAATTTGTAATCTCTCAAAGAACTTCCCTTGTAGCACAGATTAAAAGAGTAAATATTTGCTGTTTTTGAGATGCACACAAACGCACACAGAGAGACACAGAGAGACACAGAGAGAGAATAATTTGGGTTTTTTGTTTGGATTCCTAAAGGATGTCTAACAGCTAAACAATAACATTTTCTTCTACTTTCTCTGCCTTTTTTTTTCCTTCAAAAATAATCCTCAATGCTCTAGAAAATGCAATTCATACTGAATAATCAGAAAATTATGACATGCTTATTATCCCTTGAAAATAAAAAATCTTGAGATGATGAGCAGGGTTTTAGAACTGGAAAAAGAAACATCAATAACATGCACTATCCCAATGACAAGTACCCTCATGGCCAAAATGTAAAGATCTGCAAACTCTAGTAATAAAAGTGAAACAAATGGGATTAAAATTAAAATAAAGAAAATCAAACTCATGGCAATTGGTATAATATCCAGCTACAACCACCAGCCTTATAATTGGCAATACAGATAACTAATTGGTGGAGAATTTCTGTCTTTTAGGATCAATTATCAATAGTAAATAAAAAAGCAGTCAAAAAACATGCCACAGACTTATTCTTTGGCAGAGCAGCCATAACGTCCTTGGATAATATGTTCAAATGCTATGAAGGGTCTATGTTTAAAATTGGGAAACCATGATATTCCCCATGACAATCTATGGAAATAAAAGTTGGACTTAGAAGAAGCAGAAGATGATAGAATATTGACACTTTTGAATTTTGATGTTGGAGGAGATTCTGAGAGTAATATGGGCAGCCAAGAAACAAAGTGGATCACCAAACAAATTTTGTCTAGTATCTACCCAGCCCTTTTAGGGAAGGTGTTAAAAAAGATGTTTGTGCAACAGCCTCAGAGGACCTGATAAAGCATATTATATGGACCCCTCTCAGTCAGGATTCAGGTCTGGATAGGGCACAGAACTAGCATTGGTTACACTCTTAGATTATTTCTGGTGGGGGTTGGATGGGGCTTGGGCATCCATTCTAGCTCTGACTGACTTTTCAGCAGTTTTTCATGGCCCCACTAACCATAGTATCTTCTGGACTGGCTCTGCAGGTTGGGGAGGTGTGACACTGCATTTGTCCTGAGGTTTCTCTGAGGTTGATACTAATCAATTCTTTGGCTCATGATATATAAGACATGCAGAGTTCAGTTCTCTCTCTGCTTCTTTTTAACATCTATATGAAGATATCATCATTATGCTACTGATATTTAATATTACATCAATGGCAATGGTCATCCAATGCTGTGGATGCCTTATCCTGGTGCCTGGGTATAGGAGAGGAGCAACAGGTTTCAACGGAATCCTGGCAACTCTGAGTAGGGTTTTGGGCATGCCGGTTCTGGGGCTGTGCTATCTTTGGTACTGCATGGGGTTTGCACTGCCCCAAACAGACCTGATTCCCAACTTGGGAGTTCTCTTAGATTTGTGACTCCTGCTCAAAGAGGAGGTGGCAGTTGTGGCTCAAAGGGCTTTTGCACAGTGTACATCTATTC
The DNA here is from genome assembly GCF_049901735.1 of Notechis scutatus. Classification (NCBI taxonomy): domain Eukaryota; kingdom Metazoa; phylum Chordata; class Lepidosauria; order Squamata; family Elapidae; genus Notechis; species Notechis scutatus. The sequence continues at coordinate 20,164,690 of NC_142012.1, forward strand.
CTGGATTGATATGTTCTACTCACACTCACTCATGCCCTGGTCATCTTCCAAGCAGACTCTATCAGGGGTTGCCCTTGAATAGTATCTACAAGCTTCAGGTGGTACAGAATGCAGCACCATGGGCAGTTATATGTGCCTCTGGAGCAACACATGTTACACCTCTCCACGAGCAGCATCGATTGCCAGTTTGGTGTATTGCCAGATTCATGGCATGGGGCCAAGTTATCTGAGAGATCACCTCTTGCTGATTACATCTGCCAATCCCATCAGTTCTGGCAGAAGAGGTATGCTGTGGGTCCCATCTGCTAAGGAGTTGTATCTGGTAGAACCAGGAGGTAGGCCTCTCCTTTCTTTTTTATGGTTTGTTTGTATATTTTCCAGAGTCATGCGATGGGTGGCAATATAAATATGGTAAATCAGAATTATGTCTTTGCAAAATATGAAGTTATCCAGTTCCGATACATAATGCAAAGATAACTAGAGAAGGCTCTAATTCTGAAAAAGGTGGGAGGAAAGAGAAGATGACGAGCGGCAAGGTGGAGGGATTCAAGTCACAGTGTGAAGAGTGTACCGCTTGAAAACCTGAAAGACCAGATTAGGAACTGTTCCCCTTGGAAAAAAATCTATCTATGTGGTTGCTAGATGTCAACAACAACTTGATGGGGCATAATCAATCCATCAAAATTGTCAATAAGGCACCTACTTTCTTCCTAACTTTTTTTTCAAAATGCTGCAAGGGTTTCCTACTAATTCAATTCCCTTTGCTGCTGACAATGAAAATAGCTCTTTGGTAACATTTTAGCCTTTGTCTATTTGCTTTAAGTACAGTATCCAGTAAGCCATATTTTCAGCCTTTGACTCCTGCTGTGAAAGACAATCAAAACAATGTTTAAAAGTCTCAGTTACAATCAGAGGGGCATGGTGGCTTGTGTGGTTAGGATGCTGGGCTGGAGGTTAGCAAGTTCAAGACCCAAATGCTGGTATGTGGCAGGGTGAGCTCCCATCATTTGCTCCAGCTTCTAGTCAGGGACATGAAATAAGCCCCCACAGGCATCCCTGGGCAAGGGTGATGTCACTGGCTAATCCTTTCAACCCAGAAGCGCCTTAAAAGGTGCACAAATGGGAATGGAAAGTTACTAGGCTTCATCACACTTGCAAAGCACAGTGTGCAGTACTGTATCTTATAAGGCAAGAGGCTGCTAATGTAGACATACACTCACAGGTTTCTAGTATTTTAGTATTTATTTGATTTGTCAATCGCTTACAAGATACAGGTATAAGAATAAACATAGTTTTGAATACATGAGAAAGATACTTATAAGAAAAATAAAAGAAACAATAGGATAGGGACGGTAGGCACGATTGGTGCTTATGCACGCCCCCTACAGGTCTCTTAGGAAGGGGGTGAGGTCAATAGTAGACAGTCTAAGGTTAAAGTTTTTGGGGTTTGGGTAAGAAACCACAGAGTCAGGGAGAGTATTCCAAACATTGATCACTCTGTTGCTGAAGTCGTATTTTCTGCAGTCAAGTTTGGTGCAGTTAACCTTGAGTTTGTATCTATTGTGTGCTCTTGTATTGTTATGATTGAAGCTGAAGTTTCTGCCCAATATCACAGCTGCTCATTGTAGAATAGCAATAGCAATAGCACTAAGACTTATATACTGCTTTATAGTGCTTTACAGGCTTCTCTAAGCGATTTACAGAGTCAACATATTGCCCCCAACAATTTGGGTCCTCATTTTACCCACCTCGGAAGGATGGAAGACTGAGTCAACCTTGAGCCTGGTGAGATTTGATCTGCCAAATTTCAGGCAGCCGGGAGGTAGCAGAAGTAACTTGCAGTACTGTACTCTAACCGTTGCTCCACCAAGTCTCTAGTAAGCATAGTTCTTTGATTCATGCTACATGGCTGTGAACAAATTATTTATCTATATAATAAAATCATCTCTTGAGCAATAAGCTGGCGTGGTAGCTGTAACAAACAGCAATTGAGATTTGAAGCCTCAGCTGATTGTTCTTTCAGCGTATCATCACAGCACTAACTCATGGTTTAAGTCTTTATAGCATCATGATAGGTTTATTTTCGACCCTTTGTTGACAATTAATCTAAAATCCACAACATTTTGGCAAACAATGGTCAGGGGAAGAATGCCATTAGAGTCACCCGGAAAAATGAATTAATAATGTATTATTAATTAATAATCTCTCTCTCAAAAAAAGCAGAAGCTAACATCTCATAAGCACATGCAGTTTGGATGTTGTAGAAAGCTCTGTACATTCCATTAAAGCATATTTTACCATCTTTCAATGATGTCATTCTGATTCATTTGTTCACAGACCTCTATGTTTTGATCATCAAAGTGACTGCATTTCAAAGATCTGAAGTATACTGAAAGGGGTGTATGCATTTCATGGGAGAACTGGAAAGCAATTTAGTGTATAACATAAATTTGGTGAGATGTTCTGGCCCATTCAACTACAGAATCCCAATTTGTCTGTCTTCATTTGTCTTCTCAGACAGTAATTTGTTGCACAGATTATGAAAGGCAAATGAGCAAGTGAGGTTTAAGACTACTAGTGCACCCAGAGGCACTATATATGGAGGATTAAAAACAAATGATACATTTTTAGATCATCTGAATACACATTAAGTTTCTACTATCAAAAGATGTGAATGTACATGAGAAGGTTACTGTACATTAGTTTTAAAATTAGTGTAACAGTACATTAACGGTGTAAACCACCTGTGAGTTGGGTGGTGTTATACATTTTTTAATAAATAAATTAGCAGAACATTGCTTAGAATTTTACGTCCTTAATTTTCCTTATGGCTAACCATACTGACAATTCAAGCATTAAAGTGCATTTAAGTATTATCTTTTCAACAGATCTATGTCTGGTACCATATAATGTAATATAATAAATACCCACATTACTTCTGGATCAGATTTAAGAATAAATATTAGATAAACTAGTAAACAAAAGCTCAAATATATTGCCTATAGCAATGAACCACAGTGGTACAGTGGTTAAAGTCAGTACTGCAGGCTACTTCTGCTGATTGCCAGCTGACTGCAATTTGGCAGTTCAAATCCCACCAGGCTCAAGTTTGACTTAGTATTCCATCCTTCCAAGGTGGGTAAAATTAGGACCTAGATTGTTGGGGGCAATATGCTGACTCTGTAAACCACCGAGAGAGGGCTGTAAAGTAGTGTAAAGCAGTATATAAGTCTAAGTGCTATTGCTATTGCCTGTAAGTAGTAACACTTTCCAAATGACAAAACATCCCTCTACAGAATTATTTCATTTCAATCATATTTTCCAGGTTTCCATATTATAGCTTATGTTAAGCCAAAGACTCAATTAAAAATATATTTTCCAACAGCAGAAAGATGTTTCATAAAAAATGTTCATTCAAGAACAGTCATGTTGATCTTTCAGAATATTAAAAGACACTAACTTTTATATTGTCAAAATAAAGAGGTGTCAGTCAACATGACAGAAGTGTTGTAAAATTGGCTAACAGGTAGAAATTGTTTTAAATGATAGACTAATTTGTAAGTACAATATATAAATTAACCATTGCAGTTTATATTAAATACCTGCACATTTAGGGAAAAATAAAATATAAATTATGCTACTGGGTTTTTTCAGAACCAGTGCTTAGATTTAAGATGCGGAAATTGAAAGGAGATTAAAAGAAGATATAAAGAACAGCACGCAATGTAGAGAGCAGAATATGGATTTGTGAATGTGAAGATGTAAGAATAGAATGGTCTGGAAAGGTACAGTGAATGGTGCTGGTGTGAACTTAATGATCTATCCAATTTTTCTTACGTTTACTATATTTTACTCTCTTCTTTACATCTTGCATACTCCCAAACAAACAGCCTAATAAGTGTGTGTGTGTGTATATAATTATTATTGTTGCTATTATTTTAAATGGTATTTGGATATCTATCTGTAAGTCACTTGCTTTCCATCTCTAGTACTTATAGCCCATTGAATATTTAATTATTACTATAATCCCAAGGCCCCAGATTAGAGATGTGACAACTCATATGACATAATAAAATACTGACTTAAAGCTTGGGGGTCACACTAAGGCAATCAAGACTAATTACTCGATGAGGAAGAACTGCTACTGACTGATGATGTGACTCGGTCTCACTGAGCAAACCATGTAATCACAGCTAGTCATTATACGACTGATAACACTTCAAGAACTGGTGTACTTTCCCACTCTAACCTCTTTCGTTTCTTCAACATGTCCTTTTATGTAGTAGGTCTGAGGGAAGAGGATTCCTTTCTAGTTTTTAATTTAATAATCTGGGACACTTTCAAAATGATGTCTGGGTATAAAGAAAGCAATAAATAAGATATGGCTAAGTATAAAATAAGCAATAAGATGAATCCCAGTTTTGCTTGTTTACATATGACTCAGTTAAAGTCTGTATTGTTTGTGTAGCCATGCATGTAGGATGGTTATTCTAAGAATGTAGTCTATCCCAGGGGTCCCCAACCACCGGTCCGTGGAACGGTACCGGTCCGTGGAACAAGTCCTACCGGGCCGCTGGTTTGCTGGACGCGCGCCATCTTTTTGATGAAAAAGTGCTTCCGGTGAGCTTTTCCGGGTAGAAAGCTCACCAGAAGCACTTTTCATCAAAAGATGGTGGCGCCAGCATTTCGTGAGCTTTTCCGGTAGAAAGCCATTTCTACCCGGAAAAGCTCATCGAAGCGAGCGCCATCTTTTTGATGAAAAGTGCTTCCGTGAGGTCACCGGAAGCACTTTTTCATCAAAAAGATGGCGGCGCCCAGCTGATGCCGGTACCGGGCCGCGGCGCCCAGCTGATGCCGGTACCGGGCCGCGGCATAAAAAAGGTTGGGGATCACTGGTCTATCCATTAGTATCTATACGGACATCAGCTAGGGAAGATTACACCAAACAAGTTAAGTCTTTGGTGAGAAACTCTGGACAGAATTTTCTAATAAATACAATTATTATGCTTATCATCTTGCTTGTTTGTTGTGTAAATTTATCAATTTCTTCTGAACAGTTACATTTTTGTGGATTGATTTAAAGACGATTTAAAGAAAAGGATTACATTTGTTCCCTTTAAGTCCAGATAGGAACTGGTTTTCTACATGTTTTGCATCAGGCTTTTTGACTAAAATAAAGAAGAGGAATTTAGTGCATATTGCTATGACCTGCAGTACCCTTTCAAGGGATATTGCCAGTATAGTATTCATACAGAACAATTGAAGTATATCAATTTTAAAAACATGACTCTGGATGAATGTACCTGGAAGTATCTTTATTAAGTGAAACAGACACTCTGCTATGCTTGATATTAGTGACATTGGTAAAGATCAGAAGGGTAGAATACATTTGGCAATAAGAACTATTATTCACAGTTTTCATTGACAATATGAACTAAGCCTATATCTCAATGTAACAAAATTCAGTCAATGTTTTATTAAATTTATTTAAATAAATGCCTATACTTTAGCGAGTATAGACTAAATCACTCATCTTTCCTTTTCTTTTCTCTCTGTCTCAAAGAAATATAGGAACATTCATTCAAGCCCACACCAGGATGACTAAGGAGGATTACTCCATTCATAAGGGTTCATATAACAGCACTGATATAATAAGAATATTGACTATCTTTCAGATTAAAACTGACAGCATTTTAGAAGAAAAAAGCACATAAAATATATACATGGAACATTTCATTGCCTTCTCAAAACGTATCATTAACCTCCTATCTGGCCTAGAGCCAGCTGTAATAATGAAAACTTGCAAAATATAATTGAAGCAGAAGAGTTACATGGAAATGCATTTCTAGTAGCCTGGAATCATAGCAGGAAAAAAAAGAGTCAGTCCATGCTATTTTTCTTGAACAGGATAGTTTGGCCTACTTCTGGACAATTATATGTGCAAATAGTCACAAAGACTTGCAAATGAAAGAACATCCCAGAAGCTGAAAGCCACAAATATACATCATATGGGAAGACATTGGTGTTTATAATTTCTGTACTATTTAATGTATCATGCATGAACAAGCATTATGTGCATTTACCAGTTATAGTCATATCAGCACCAGGGATGGGATTCTACCAATTCGCACCTATTTCCTAGAACCGGTTGTTAACATTCTAAGCAGTTCAGAGAACCGGTTGTTAGAAGAAATTACTGGCCTAATCCTGTAAGGAAGGCAGGAAGGAAACATTCTGGTGTTGCTTACAGAAACTGCCTCTCCATTAACCCTTATTACATTCTTGGCAGGACTAGACTTCCTGTCTCAGGAACATCTCTGGAGTTTTTTCCCTCTCCTTTGCTGGTACTTTGCTTGTGTGGAATGACCATTTAAAGTTACAATGGCACTGAAAAAAGTGACTTATGACCATTTTTCACACTTACGACTGTTGCAGCATCCCCACAGTCATGAAAGGTCAGGAGAGGAGATGCGTGCCTCGATGTGAGTGATATTGAGTTGGCCACACCCAGCCAATAACATGACCACCAAGCCATGTCCACCCAGTCACATGACCACCAAGCCACGCCCACCACCTAAGCCATGCCCACAGAACCGGTTGTTAAAAATTTTGAATCCCACCCCTGATCAGCACCTCAACATTTTGGATTATAAAAATTAATCCCTCTGGAATAGCATCTTCCAGAGACAAGAACAATGCTCCCTTTGCTACTTTTCTGGGAAAATATGGTCTTAGTCCTTGGAGTTAACATACTATTGTGCTTTGGGGGTTCTGTTTTGTTTGATTTCTGACGTTTTTAGATCATTTAGGTCAGTGGTGGTATTCTACCGGTTCGGGCTGATTCTGCCGAGCCAGTAGCGCCAATGAGCAGCGGAGTCCAAACCAGTTCTCTCCGACGTTCTGCTGTTGGGCCCACCCGCCCTCCTGGGCTCCCATACTGACCTTTATTCCCTGCTTTTGAAGCGCAGCTGCTTTGCGCGGCACAGCAGATTGCCACACGACAGCTGCTGAAGTGACAAGGACAGTGCAGGATTGCAGGAGGTGAGTCAGAAAGCCTCTGCGCCTGTGCAAAGTGTGCGTTTGGTGCCTGCACGTGTGCAAAGTGTGTGCACGCGCACAAAGCGTGCCCACCAAACCACACCCACTGTTGTGAATCAATAAAAGTTAATATCCTAAATGCAAATCAGGGGTTGAAAACCTGCAGACTTGATTGGTCCTTGTACAACAACTTGGGATTGGGCCAGAACTAGACCTTGATTGGCCACTTTGGGAACACTTATTATTGGTCAGTAGTTTGAACCTGTTGCAAGTTCATTGGTTAATAAGGTAGCAGCTAACCCTATAAAAGGGTTACTGCTGCCCATAGCTTTGCTCTGTTCCATTCTGATTCCTGTTATTATTAAAGAGTTGAAGTCACTGGTCAGATGTCTGGTCTCCTTATTCTCCAAACTTAACACTGGCGACGAGGATGGGATTCGGAGACCGAAGAGCTGACTAAACCTACAGAGCAACCTACAGAGCACGTGGTTGATCACGCACCATCAACGCAACATGGCCAGCGGTGTCGTACCACCCGCTCCATTCGACCCAGAAACCGAAGACTGGGAGTCATACATGGATAGGTTCCAGATGTTTCTGGAGACCAACAACCTAAAAATGCAACAGCGGGAAAAAAAAGAGCTATCTTTCTAACTCACTGCGGGTTTAAGATGGCAAAGTCACTTGCCAGGCCAGCAGAGGTAAAAGAGATGGACTGGGACGCCCTCGAGCCTTTACTACGGGCTCACTACGCACCCACGGTGCCAACCCTCGTCAGAAGACACAAATATTACCGGAGGGACCAACAGAAAGGTGAAAGCCTTGCCGATTACATCGCGGACCTCCGAAACCTGGGAGGCCTCTGCGGATTCGCAAATTTAGAAGAAGCTCTCTGGGATCGCCTGGTTCTGGGCCTAGAAGACGGCACGATCCAGAGTAAAATTATGGCTAAGGGAGACATCAGCCTCACCAATGCCCTTAAGGAAGCCTCGGCAGCAGAGGCGACCAAGAAGTCGGCAGCCCGAATGCGCCGCGACTGACGCACCGCACGCAAACTCACCACGGATACCTCACCTCGCACAGAGAGACACCGGTATCCACTCACCACGAAGACCTAGAGTCCCCGTCCGACAGCGATGAGGAAGAAGTCAACCGACTGCGAACGGAGCGAGACCGGTCCACACAACACTCATTCTGACCGTGTGCCGGTTGTGGGTCCAATCACCCACGATCCGGCTGCAAATTCCTCGACGCACTCTGCCAAGTTGCGGAAACGAGGTCACATCGCAAAAGTTTGCAGAAGCAAACAAAACTCCAAATACCGACAGGCCGAATCTTCAGGATTCTTCGGTACACACCGAAAAAGTGAACCACTCCTACAGAAACAAACCGTCCACCACTTCCACCAGGCGCGAAGAAAACCGGGGGAAGAGACTCACCAAACAATCACCATAGGCCGCTACATCCCTTGATGCGGGAAAATCCAGTGAAGGTCGCCATCGAAAACAAACCTTGCGTGATGGAGGTAGACTGGGATCTTCCCTCTCGATGGTGTCGTGGAAAACGCCCAACAGCTCATTCCCGCGATCCGCCGCCAAGACCTTAACCCTCAAAGGGTTATAATCAAAGACTATCAGGAAACAGAATTCCCGTTGTCGGGTCCCGCAGATTCAGGTCTCATTCAAGGACCGCACCGTCGCACTACCACTGACTGTTGTGGATCAAGACAGGCCTAGTCTTCTAGGCCTTCAATGGTTCGGGCCGCTCGGAATCACTGTAGCGGAGTCCACAAGGCCGAAAGCGTCGATTGGGAGGAAGACCTCGTGCAAGAATTCCAAGCGTTTTGCGAACGGACTAGGCAAGTATAAGGGGACCCCAATCTCGTTTAACTTAAACCCTGAGATAGCACCCATTCGCCTTAAGCGCGGGTGCCGTTCAGCCTTGAAACCTAAAATCGACGAACAACTCGATAAGCTGATAACGCAGGGCGTACTGGAACCCACCGACCACGCCCGTTGAAACCCCAATAGTGACGCCTATCAAGCCGGATGGGTCCTTAAGAATTTGCGGAGACTACGGGCCACATTAAACCACGCACTACAGCAAAGTGCTTATCCAGTACTGGTAGTACAACATTTGCTCCATTCCTGGGCGGCGGAAGTTTTAGCCAAACTAGATCTAGCCCAGGCGTATCAACAATTGCCGTGTAGACCCAACCACAGCTGAGGCACAAGCGATCGTAACACATAGGGCGCATTTAAATGCAACCGGCTCCAATTGGGGTAAGTGTCGCCCCTGGAATCTTCCAGAGTTTAATGGAAAGGTTGTTACAGGGGATAAAAGGCGTTGTCCCATATTTCCGACGATGTACTCATCGCCGCCCTAACAGAGACATTCTAGAAAAAAGACTCAGAGAGGTTTCACGAAGATTCCAGAATGCAGGCCTCAGAGTAAAAAGGATAAATGCCAGTTATGTACCGAAGAGTAGAATTTTGGGATATCTCCTGGACAGCCAATGAATTCATCCCACGAAGACAAATTACGAGCAATTAAAAGGCACCCACTCCAAGGAACAAGGCAGACCTACAGGCGTTCCTTGGACTTATCAATTTCTATAATGTTTTTACCCCACAAAGCAACAGTAGCTGAACCATTGCATAGACTATTAGACAAAAAAGCAACGTGGGTTTGGGGGCACGGGAACAACATGCTTTCCAACAAGTAAAGAAATTGCTAACTTCGGATTCAGTACTTATGCAGTACAACGAGACTCTGCCGCTCACTATCACGTGTGACGCATCGCCTTTTGGGGTTGGGGCAATTCTCGCCCACGTGTTACCAAACGGAGGCGGAAGCCCCCATCGCGTTTTTTTCACGAACCTTAGCTAAAGCTGAACAATTATAGTCAGCTGGACAAAGCTTTAGCTATTGTTGCTGCAGTTAAAAGATTTCATGAATATGTTTATGGCCGTGCATTTACAATAATCACTGATCATAAACCGCTACTGGGGATCATTGCGGGTAATAAACCAACCCCGTATATATTGTCCCCCAGAATGACCCGATGGTCGAATTCTTGGTGGCCTACAACTACACCTTGCAACACCGCCTGGGAAATCGATTCTCCACGCTGATGCATTGAGCAGAACACCGCTTCCAGACTCTGTTGTGGATCCAGCCCCAACCATCTCAACGCTTCAGATAGAAGCTCTACAGGCACCACCCTTGACGGCTAGAGACATTGCTTTTGAACGAAACGCGACCCAGTTCTGCGGACACATACTCCACTGGGTTGAACGGGGGTGGCTGACGGACCAAATAGCACCTGAATGGGCGCCTTTCAAAGCCCGCCAAACCGAGCTGTTTTCCCAAAAGGCTGTATCTTGTGGGGCGATCGAGTCGTAATCCCTAGCAAATTGCAACAGACTGTTTTGGCGGTATTGCATGAGGGACATCCGGGTATTGTGTGGATGAAATCACTCGCACGCAGCTACGCTTGGTGGCCGGGAATCGACAAAAGAATCGAGGCCTGGGTCGCTACTTGCCAACGTTGCCAGGACGTCAGCAACGCCCCACCTAAAGCAAGCCCAACCGAATGGGAGACGCCGGGGGACCGTGGTCCCGTATTCATATTGACTTTGCAGGGCCTACCAAAGGGCACACTTTCCTGATTACTGTCGACGCCTATTCTAACTGGCTCGAGATTCATCGAATGCACACAACTACAACAGACTCAGTTATTAATAAATTAAACAGACTATTTGCCACACACGGGTTTCCGGACGTGTTGGTTTCGGACAACGCCCTCAGTTCACTGCATTGCCCTTTGAGCAATATCTTGCCGATCGGGGCATCCGCCATGCGTTAACCTCGCCCACGCACCCTGCGGCGAATGGACGTGCAGAACGCATGGTACAATTCGAAAAAGACCCTTCACAAAATGGAATTTGGCAACATCGGCGAGAAAATCAATCGAATTCTCTTGTTGCAACACATCACGCCTCACAGCGTGACCAACAAAACGCCTGCTGAACTTCTTATGGGCGGAAACTCCGATCGCACCTTGACCGGCTCCACCCGCTTTCGCACCAGAAAAGCCTTTCGGTTCCAGCAGCAAATGCCGGGAATTTAAGGTAGGCGATTTAATCTTTGCCAAAAACTTTTCCGGCGACCCGCTATGGATACCCGCAACCGTTACCCACCTCACGGGCCTAGATCTTACCGCCTGCTTACAGACGATGGGAGGGTGTGGAAACGCCACATAGACCAGCTCCGGTCGAGATTACCACCCAGCGGTCATGGTCCCCGGTTTCTCCAACTCAAGGGGAGGAAGCATCGAAGAGGGTGACTTTGATACAATTAATAGCGGGCCAACGGAGGCCCTACAGCCCAGCAAACACCGGAGCGTGAAGCGGGAAGGGAGTTGACTTTTCCAGGGAACTGTAATACTGGGAAAACTGAACTGCTAAACCCGAAGAAACACGGAGTAGCAGAGATAACCACAGCGAATGCAGCACGGAATCGCCGTGCAGCGAAATAGAATTTAATAAGGGTCATCCAAATGCTCCACTGGAACCGGACATTAGACAAAACCCGGTGGAGCCTCGGAAATCATCCAGGCAGACCAAGCGGCCTGCCTATCTTGAGATTTTATTACAGCTCCCCCAAACGGAACCCAAGGGGGAGGGGTGTTGTGAATCAATAAAAGTTAATATCCTAAATGCAAATCAGGGGTTGAAAACCTGCAGACTTGATTGGTCCTTGTACAACAACTTGGGATTGGGCCAGAACTAGACCTTGATTGGCCACTTTGGGAACACTTATTATTGGTCAGTAGTTTGAACCTGTTGCAAGTTCATTGGTTAATAAGGTAGCAGCTAACCCTATAAAAGGGTTACTGCTGCCCATAGCTTTGCTCTGTTCCATTCTGATTCCTGTTATTATTAAAGAGTTGAAGTCACTGGTCAGATGTCTGGTCTCCTTATTCTCCAAACTTAACACCCACCAAACCGGTGGTAAAAATATTTGAAACGTTACCACTGCACACTGTCCATGTATCTGTTCTTACAGCTTTTATCTGTTCTTACAAATGGATGTGTGTGTTAATGCATTAATTTGCATTAATCAGTGTGATGGCAGGCAGCTGATCTCACCATTGGTTACCTGAAATAACTTCTCTTTTTTAGTTTGCAGAAACCCAGTTGAGTCAGATCAAATTTTGGAGAAATGGCATTCCAATGTATAATCATGCCTTTTCTTACAAAAATGTGGAGGGGGACATATGAGGTTCTCCAAGGAGTGCTAACTTGGGAGAGGATGGGACAGCTAAACAGAGAAGACATTTCTGCAAGTACTCTGGAGATATTTAAAGTTCTAGGCCAACACTTCACCTTGAAGCTAATAGTAACCAAGTGCAAGTCTAAAACACAGATATACTATATTCCTGATGGTGGATGCTCAAACACAACCAGGCTACTGTGTTCTGGGCTAGTTAAAATTTCCAAATGGTTTTCAAAGATGGTGCATATTGCAGTAAACCAAGCAAATAGTGATTAGGTAAATAGTGATGGGGCATGTGTTATCCCAGGTAGGATCACAACTGGTACATAAAGGCTCCCTCGCTATTTAATAAACCTTTACCAATACATAAATTTGTATCCTGCTTCTGTACCAAATTCCTTAGTGGCTCACAATAAAGATTGTACCATACAAGATTAAACTATACATGTAACAAGTAGCCCTAAGGTAAGATAACATAACTTGGGCTCCTGAATGCAAAACCTATATTTCATTTTACTCAATTTAACTGTCAAAGAATAAATGTCTTTGGAAATAGAATAACATCTGACTAGTTTCACCATGCAGAAAATGCTGTGTATTTATAACATCAAAAATTCTACAAATTAGGGTCCTTTATGTGACAGGAAATCATCTGGGAGAAAGTTTAAGTTAAGGCATGTTCATAATCTGCAACACCAGATTAAAACATCTACTCTAGTCAATTCATCTCAATCAAAAGGCACTTAAGCCATATGTCATGTTCAATCATATCATTTACATAAATGATCGTTTATCAGCATCTCATCAACAAGATAAAACTCTATATGTTGCCTTTTAACTAACTGGACATTTCCTCCATGGACCAAATGCTTCCAACCAAGCCTGCAAACTCCCGCAGAAGGCCTGCTGGTAAACATAAACTTGACACTGCAATAAATACAACAAACACAGCATTCTTTGGCTGTCATCTTCCTGATTTGGAAAAAAAAGCCATTTGCTTCCCTGATATTAGATACCACTATTACAGGTTATTATGAACGTGTTTCACAATTATAAAGGGTTGACCAGGTTTAACCATTTGCCAAATAACATTGTGTTGTCAACCTACCCCATATGAAGCAGGCCCAGGACTGCTGACTTTTGCATCTTTAAAGCGTGGTTCTTGAGAAACACAGACTCCAGAAGATAATTTTGCTCCTGGCTGCTCAAATATTGGGCTGTAGGTCCCTGGTCCTAAAAATAAAAAAGGAAATGCAGAAGATAAATTCATATTTTCTTCATACATGAGGTTTACCATCAAACTATACAGACTGTGACAAAGAAACAAGTTATGAGAATTAGCATTCTAGAGTAACATAAAATGAAAACAGTTCACATCATTACACACAATCCCTTATGTTATTATCAGAATATAATATCTCATGTGTATTGGTTCTTTTTCTTTTTTTAGAAAATATAAATTTTACCTAAATTGTCTATAAACAGGCTGATACATGTTTTCTACATTTGCAATAGACTTCTTTGAGGGAAAGCTACCAGCAGAATTAGTTAGAAAATTTAGGAGCTACTGTCCAAACCAGACCATGCAAAGACCCATACTCAAATCTCAACAAAGCTACAGCTTTATATGCCTGCAAGACATTCTAAGGCACTGCCAAGAATAGCTTCTTCCTTTGTGAAATAATATCTGCAGGGAATGAACAAATTGTTCTTTTTTTGTGGTAGGTGTCTATCAAATTCTGAGGTGCAAAAAGAAAAAACCATAGCAACAAAAAGTATTTCATTGAGCAAGTAGACTTTCTTCTCTCATACTACAAAATGAAGCTCACAGTAACAAAGATCAGCGTGTGACAACTGCACAGTGACAATAAGCAGTGATCTTAGCAGAGTACACCTCACTGCTTGTATTTATTATATTTACAACCACCTTTTCTCCATGGGGCTCAAAATAGTTAAGACTGAACAATTCGCTGACATCGAGTAAAACCTCAACCGATGTCCGAAATGTTTATAGGTTAGGAAGAGACAAATAAATTATTTTCTGGGCAACATCACAGTTGCAGGTATCTAGGAACGAACCTGTTTTATTTCCATAGGAGCTGCTTCTGAACATTAATTTAGCTCAAATACATAGGACTATATGCAATTCAAATACTTTGAAACCTGTTGGAGATTAAAAGTGCAACACAACATTCAAGCTTCAAAATGCAACAGATATTTACTACTCTGTCTGCATATTAACCCAACTGAGTTCCACAAATTTCTCATGAATCCTTTAGAGTAAATGGCACAATGATTAAGAGGCTTTCTTTAAGCACAAGTAATTTTGTCCAATTAAAACATGAACAGAAAGTTCCATTATTCTGTTGGCATCATTGTACCTACTTAAACTACCTCCTCCCTAGTAGTACTAGTAATAACTGTGCTGTAATTTTTTTTTACCTAGACTTAATCTCAGCACAATATACTTAGGTAGAGATCATAGAGTACAGGTATTAGGAGGAATGAAAGCCCACTAACCCAATCAAAAGAGCAGTTACAGAGAACTGGATGAAGCTACTGAACTCCCTGGTTACTTGTGTTGCAGAAACATGGAAGAAAGAATTATCCATAGGTTAAGCATCTCTTCCTGCTGCTACTGCTCTACAGAAATGAGGCTTTAGCGGATACCTACAGATTGCATTAAATATTTCTTTGATTTTACTCTGAGACCACATTGGGTAGGGCTGAAAAAGACCAGAAGGAAAGCTAAGCCTCTGCATACTCTCTCTATAATAGCTTTGACTTCTATTTAGCTATCTTCTATCTCTATCTAGCTATCTATATCTGTCTGTCTGTCTGTCTGTCTGAAAAATTTATACAGTTGCCACATTGCTAAATAAGGTCAAGAAACAGACAATGCAAGTCTTTTACAGAGATGCAACTTTTGCTGAAGGGTGTAATAACAGAATTTTGAAAGCTTCCAAAGTTTTTCACTACTCTTGTCATGCCATACCAAATAGAATCAAGACAGAAATATTTTGAGGCAGGATATTGTTTGTTTTTTGTTGTATGCCTTTTACTTTCCCATCAGGTTGCCATTTTTCCCTAAACAATTCATCCATTTTCTTGTCAAGTATATCTTCACATTGCTTTACAATACAATGTGTGCCAGACATCTAGAAGTGGTATTCAGCTAGTTTTGACAGGTTCTGGAGAATCAGTAGTGGAAATTTTGAGTAGTTCAGAGAACTGGTAAATACCACCACTGGTTGGCTCCACCCCCAACTATTTGCTGCCTCCCGAGTCCCAGCTGATCAGAGTCCCAGCTGATTGGCTGGGTCTTCTTTTGTTGCCCTGCACAGGAGAACAGGGCTGGAAAGCAGATTAGTGGGGTGGGGAGGGAATGGGGATTTCACAGTATCCTTCCCCTCCCACGCCCACCAAGCCATGCCCACCAAGCCACACCATGCCCACCAAGCCACACCACACCTACTAACTCATGCCCACAGAACCGGTAGTAAAAAAAATTTGAATATCACCACTACAGACATACAAATAAATCCTTTCTATCTATCTAATCAGCAGGGCTCACCTAACAACCCAAACTATATTCAAAGGAAAGCCAACAAGATCAGGGACATGCCAATTTCAGCGAGAGGTAATGCTATTTCACAAGATGGGAGTCACAACAAAGAAGGCACATCTCTTGGTCCTGTAAGATGCCACTGTTTAATTAAAAAAAACTAGTAATTAGTCCTAAGTGCTTGAATATTTGTGATGTTCCTTTCTGTGCTTTCTGTTCGCATATACTGTATATAGACACACACAGATACACAGACATATACACGCGCTCAAGTTTGCAAACCTTCCTAATACTCTTACTTCCTATTTTCCTCACAACAACCATCCCGTGAGATGAGCTGGGCTGAGAAAGAGTGATTCACCAAGCCATATCATACACATCATAATGATTATTGCCTACCTCTTTATGTTTAATCCAAAATCTGGGAAAATTAATAAATTTAGTGGTCTTTGGGCATCCTTTACTGTATATAAATTGGGTCAAAATGTGACCTGGGGTTTATATTAATTGGGGAAACAACAAAAGCAGCAAAGTAACTCTGACTTCATATTGTAAATATTGTTTATAACAAATTATAACAAAGGTGTTGTTAAATATGAACAAATAATTATATTGTTAGAATCCTTAATAAAAATCTGCTTTTAATAAGCCTGCATATTTAAAATTTGAAAAATTATTCGGGGGCGGGGGCTCATACTAGGAGGGTTTCAGTTATTATATGCTGCTGCTTATGTGATACAGATCAAAGACTTGCATTACCACATCCTGCAGCACCTGTTGAGTACCAAATTATACAAAAGCTATCTTTTATTAATTTACCAAAATGCCACATTCTAATTACAGGTCAGTAAATAAAACTTTTTTACCTACTGTAGCAAAGTGCCTAAGAAATACCTGCCTTTCCCATGATTGGTACATAATGGGAAAATCAAGAGAAGGTGATTCTTATAATTATATATATTTTCTGGCCCTATGCAGGTTCAATCTCTATGAAATGTCAACCACTGCTACAGGGCAAACAAGCCCAGAACATGAACAATGGGTAATTTAAAGTGGATATTTTTGTTGTAAAACCTCACTGAGTACCTTTTTACTACAGTCAAGGAGAACTGAAAAATGATCCTTTGCAAAATGAAGCATTTGTGCAAATTTTGTTACAGGAGATATGTGGATCTTGTACCATTAAATTGCCAATCATTTTACTACTACTTTTAGGTAAAAACACAATGTTTATATACAGTCTACAATCAAGAGTTGCAAAAACAATGGGCTTTTATCTAAGTTAAATAGGTGATATTTTGATGCACATTGTTTATTTTATAATAATTTATACTTCACTTATACATATATACTGGTATGTAATATATATGATATGACCGGTATGTAATATATGCCATATGATATGATATGTTGTATACATGTAATATGATGCAATATGTACATTCTATTATTAGTATGTAATGCCCACTAAGAATTAACTCTATTTTTTTAAAAAAATTAAATCATTAAAATATATTAGAAATTTCTAGTCGTGACATCTTAAAGAAGAATTTAAGGTAGCACAGGCTTGAATTTATGTTGTTAGTTATATGAAAGAAGACTTGAGTGGTAAAGTAATGAGATGAAAGGACTATGCACTTCCATGTTTAAGAGTGGAATTCCAGTGAGATGGGATTTACAGGAGATTCTGAAAATACCATGTCACTTCATTGCTGCTGGAGAGGGAATGAAAAATTATGGGGAGAAAGTTGTATCTCATTGTGACATTGTGAAAAAGGAAGCAACGAATTACAACTAACCATTGGTTACTACATATACGGCTATAATATAGTTAACCCATTTTTCCTCACACTAAGGTTGTTGTATAAAAACTCTTCGAACTTTGCTTCACATGTTAATCATCTTTGCATAAAAATAGAATTTTGTAATCAAAAATCCATGATGCATTAAATGTACTGCACCACATAACTTTAGTTTGATTCCACATGCTCTAACTGTTCTTGTGACAATTCAAAACTTGCTAACAAATAATCTATCTAAATTAATCTATTTTTGTAATTTATTTTGATCTGCCGATACTCAGCTTTATTGATTTTATCTTATTTTGTTGTAAGCCACTCTGATTTTATTTCAATTCATTGGCATATAAGCTAATTTGAAAAAACTGCAGCCACATCTTTAGGATTCCACCTCTAATTCAGTAAAATCTCTTTCATATAATGTTTGCACTAGTTGCACAGTTCCAATCTGGTTGCATTGTTACTACACATATGTTTGCACTGGTTGCACTGTTACTACACTGAACATGGGCATAAATTTATCAATTTCTCAGGTGATGATATCTGTAGTTAATTGATAGATGTGCCCTCTCTAATAATTCATACAGCAAGTGAAAATATTTTTCAAAAGGTGCCTCAGTCATTTTTAATATTGCATGGCAAATTACAAGATGTATTACTTAAATAAAACTTGGCATGTCTCAATCATCCTGAATATGCTTCATCAAATTGGCATTTTGGGGAAACTAAGGACATCATTTGACTTGGTAGTAAATCCCAGAACAAAAACATGAGACCCCCAGAGAATTCTGCAAATCTTGTGCCACCAATTTACCTCCATGATAGTTAACATTACACTTCATCTATAGAAAGAGGACAAAATTAACTATCAAACTGATTAATTGCTATTTACATTTTGCTTGTATACATACAAATGCACATTGAATATTAAATGCATTACAGAATGTAATATATAAATTTTATATTATATATAGAAATCTGTAATTCCTGAAACAAGGCAACTGTGAAAACAAACAAACAAATAGAAAAAAGAGAATTTGATTCTTGGCCTGCCAAATGAACATTTTTTTGTTCAGATTTCTTTTTACTTCATAAAGTTCAAAATACAAGGTGAATTTTTGGTGATTCTCTTTTTCTGTTTTATAGAGTATAAATGCTGAAATCTTGGTACAAGTAAGCAAAATTAATATTTCTTGATAACTTTGTCACTGTTAAAAACTTGCACAAGGATTTTGCTCAAATCTTGCTATAATATTATTGTATCACATATTATCTGATATTGTAGGTTCTCTCTGTGAGATGTCCCAAATGTATAGTTAGCTGTAATATTTTTTTTAATATTACAACCATCAAATATGAATGCTAAAAAAGCATTAAGAAAATATTCCAATTTGATTTAGGTATTTGTTCCACTTTTTTTTATACTGAAGTCTTGAAACCAATAAAGTATGTCTCTCCCAAAGGATGAAATATGCGTATAAGTTTTCTTGTGCCATTAATTTAGAAGGCAAATTCAACAAAGAGAGTTTGTTTTCTAGAGCCGTACTCTATAAATGTTGGATAAGGAAAACATTTAGGTTAATAGGACTCAATGGAGTATTCACAACAATCTGTGCAAAGAAGATATGATTAAACCTGCTGAGTTTTCAAGAAAGCAGTGCTTTCCACAAAGCACTTCCGAAATCACGTTTTACTCTAAGTCACTCTAGGTTAAGTCCATAAAAGAAACGCTTGGAGACCTTTAATGTAGAGTAGAACACTGGCCTTGTGCAAGTGATATTTCGTAGGTATTCTCCAGATAGCTCTTATGCTAAATATGAATAATGGTGGGGGTGAGAAAAGTGATTATGCAACATTATAGATGAAGGACAGAAATTTAATGGCTGCTATAACATTCTCTCTGAACGTATGCAAATCCCTTTCCTCCATATTAGAAGAAAAATTAAGGCACAAGATTAAACCTCATATGGAATTTGCACTAGCCCATATGGCATGAATTGTACTGGATATGGCCTGTTAAATATGTAATTTCTACTCAACATACATGCCCGCTTATTTCTATAGTCCCGGATTACACTGTGTAATAATTACACTGTGCTAGTACTGATTTGCTAATATTGTATAGGCCAGTAGATATGGTGGTTAATTGAAACATGACTGGAGGCGTATGAAAGGTTTCTATCAAAACTTTCATGAAGTCCATGACCTATATAAATTAATTAAATTGATAACAGACTGCAATCCTACAGTATTGAGAGTAATTACTTGTATTGCAGTGTAAACACTAATCTGCAGTTCACATGTGTCACATGTGTCAAGAATATTGAATATATATTGAATATTTACTGGACAACTATTAATCTTATTGATTTGTGGCCCAGTTATTGCAACAAAGTAGGTGCAAAAACCTTTGCATATGGTTTCCTCTAGGAGTCAAGAGAATTTATCTAAAACAGAACTACTTCTTCTGTGACAAAATAACTAAGGTTATTCTTTGATGAGTAATTTTATGATAAAGTTAATACAGATGTTCTCCTGGGAATTAATGCAGGGCTATCTAAGCAAGTTACCAGTTATCTCTCTGGATCTAAAATTCTTCAGGAAAAAAATGCAAAAATTTTTCTTATCATTTTCTTTTCTTTTTAGCTTTGTTTAAAAACAGCTTAAGTAGCAGGTCATTATTCTAGGTGACAATATTCCAAAGCATGGGGGCAAAGAGTTAATACAGAACTATTTCCCAGAGTGCAGTGGTGCTGTAACCACCTCAGCAGATATTACTGACGACACTCATCCCACCATTTGGGCTTCCAGAGTTCCTCCATGAACCATCTAAATTGTAGACCAATGCCATAGTTTACCAGTCTATTCTTCAGCTTAGCTTTTTGACATTTTGGATCATTGCAGCATTGAAAATGAGTACTATCTTAATGCTAGGTGATACTAAGATTCACTGTTATGGAACAGAAGCTCTACTGTTCACCTTTGCCATGAACCTTTTTCTCCAGACCAACTCATACCAAAAAAATCTTGTTTCTCCTTACTAGTCCTCATTTATAAATGGGTGTAAGGTTAACTTAAACTTAAAAAGGAGTAATTAGTAAACTCAAGGAGAGAAACAACCTAGAACTAAGGATAAATTTCCTGAACAATTAATCCAGAAGTTGTGGGCGCTCCAACAGTGGTGGTTTTTGAGAAGAGAATTGGACAACCACTTGTCTGAAATAGTACAGGGTTTCCTGCCTGAATGGTGGGTTGGATTAGAAGACCTCCAAAGTGCCTTCTAACTCTGTTATTTTGTTAGTACTAAAACTCTGGGAGCTATCTTCAATTGAGTGAAACATTACATTATAAGACAAGAATTTTGCCTTATAAGTAAGTGGCTGCCTGCTGCAAGATGGGAGAAGAGAGCAAGGGATGCGTGAGAAATGCAGTAGTGACTGCTGTCAGGTGGCAGAGAGCAAGGGGTACATGAGAGTTGCAGTGAGAATCAGAGAGGATGTGTGAGAGTACAGCACAGATCAGGGAGGGTATGCAAGGCTGCATGTCAGGGAGGGTTTATAGGGGTGCAAAACTGGAGAGCACAGTACAAGTGCACTAGTGCAGGGAGACTGAGGGGTAAAGACTTACCCAACCAACTTGCAACCTTCATTGCCAGCTAACCCACTGACTTTCTTCCTTTAAGCTTCCCACTTGAAAAGAGAAGGGGGAAGCATTACTCACTTTCAGGGAAAGCAATGCTATGAAAATGGCAGAAAGGGAATAAGTTCTAATGAGCTAAAGAAATAGAAAGAACCGGATAATAAAAGGAGATAGAACCACATGTAATTGAACATCAATCAATATATTTCTCCATATCCTTTCAAACCATCCTTGCTTCTATCACATCTATCCATTCCTTCATATTTTATTCTTTGAACTTCTCGCCTCTCTTTTCTTGAAGATCTCATCAGTTCCATTTAAGCAGTAATCTTCCCTTTCCTCTTGACTTATTTATGCATAGATTTGTTTAAGTCGTTATCCTTGTCATCATCCAGCATTACTGTTCTTGACATTTTGTAATTCAAATTCATTCATTCCCTTTATAGGACCAAACCATATTTCTATTTACTTGCTTCCTTGTTCCAGTTTGGGAAAAATAAAAATGCATATAGGAGGCATATGATAGAATACAAATTTTAAGAGTAAAGGAACCGTGCTACAAAGGTGAGTCATGGTATGCTTGACCCAGTGGCATTGTTTTATGTGTACTGGAGTGTTAAAAATCTTACAAGATCAATTGGATACCTAGTAGCAAAAAAAAAAAGTTAGATGAAGTCATTTTCAAACTAGACATTGCAAAGCATGTGTTAGGCTGGGGGTTGAGGAAATAGAAAATCAGTTAAAATCACATGAAACCTCTTAGCAGTTAAACATCATGCAAAAAATGAGGGTCTATATCAGTGGCCCCCAACCTTTTGAGCAACAGGGACCGGCTCCATGGAGAGAGGTTTTTGTGTGGACCAGAGAGGACGTGGTTTCACATATTGCTTACATCCGATAGATGGGGCTTCACTTGCTTGCGCAGCCTGGGTGATGGCATGTGGTATCAGTCTATGGACCAGTGGTTGGGGGCCCTGGTCTATATGAACCTGTGGATACAATTGAGGAGGATACATCCCCGATTGTGAAAATCAAAGTATGTTGCTATTTAGTGCATATTCAAATTCATGCATGAACATTTGCAGTAATCATGCATACTGAATTAAAGATAGAAAAATAAAACTATTTTACACAAGATGCATAGTTTAGCCAATAAAATAAATGGGAAAGTAAAGTTTTCTTTCTCCAGTTGTGTCCGACTCTAAGTGGTGGTGCTCATCCCCATTTCTTAGTCAAAGACATTTATGTGGTCATGTGACCAGCATGATTAAATGCCAAGGTGCAAGGAATGCTGTTATCTTCCCACCAAAGTGGTATCTATTTATCTACTCGCATTTGCGTGCTTTACAACTGCTAGGTAGGCTCACCCCATTGTGTGGATTTTGGGTCTCAAACCCAGGCTGTTTAGTCAATGAAGATACCCAATTCAAGTCTGTTACAGAAATTATCAGAGCTCAGTACAGTTATAAAAGAATACTAAAGAAAGATATATTCATACATATGAGAGTTTTCCTATATGGCAGACATACAATGCACAATGCTTAAAAATGTGAACAGGAAATGTAATGCTTTCTGATTAGCACCTACAAATGTCAGAAAACTTTACTAATGTTTTAAGGTGTCATGACTGCAATTGTAACCTCTTATAATCTATTATGAATTTTGTTCACTGCCTTCACACTTCTCAGAAGGCAGATTAGGAGTATTTTAAATAAATGACAATATAGTATCATTATTTATAGTTAATGGAGTCCATTATGTATTCAAAGGCTACCATATGATATAAATGAACGTGACTGGGGAAAAATCAGAATAGGCAAAAAGGAATCATGGGGAGCAGAAGAAGAATGGAGAGGAAAGAATAAATTAATAAGTTTTAGAGAATCAGAATATGCTGAATAGCAGATAAAAGGTAGAATAAAGGATTTAAAAGTGGAATGAAAACTAAGGGTGAAATCACAGAGCCAAAAGAGTTCTACCCTAGGCAAACAGAATAATCATCATCATCATCATCATCATCATCATCATCAAAGGGATAGGCCAAAGGGTCTAATTTGAACTTTTTCATCTAATTATCTCTAGCTGGATAACAAAGGAAGTTAACTGACTGTTGGCCTTTTCTTCACACCAATCAGAAACTAAGAATTTCTGCCCTTTCTCTTTCTTTCTCATATATTTTGACAAAAGATTGATCATCCATGCTTGTGAGCTGAAGTTATGAATAAATTGTAGTCATCTCCACAGATACAGATGTAAGGCTCCTACTGTTGCACTTCCTGACCACAAAACCAATTGAATTATGTACTGTCACTGTAGCAGCTAGAAAATGGAGCTATCCATTATACTAAACTCCCATAAGGCTTTCAAAATTCATAGAGAAAAACATGTTAAGTTTCTCATATGTTAATAGGCTGTGACACAGCATCATTCTTCAGTAATGGCAATAGAAAGCAGTTCTTTCTTCCACACGCCAAACTTAAATATGCCTTATTCCATAATAACAGATATGTGCGCCATATGGGAAAGCATCCTAGTTTCCAAAATTGATTAGGACAGAAAATATCTATTTACTTAGAGCAAAAAGGTTTCACCTACATTACCTCCAATGAATAATGTGGTTGTTTAAGCTCTAAAGCTTACTTGGTGTGATGTTTTATGAGTGTCCAGGTTAAACTAACACTTGTCTACCATTTTTTGGGAAGAAATAAAATGATATAAAAGGAAACATAATGCAGAATGGATTTGAAGTACCCTAGTGCCTCCTTTATTCTTAATAATATGATAGTCAAAATCAAAATATTAACTTGTAATTTTAACTGAAATCTTGTAATTTCATATTGAACAATTACATGCATATTTAGATGTTTGCCTGTGTGTGTGTATACATATACATGTACATATAACACTATCTGATTTTCATTTTAATGTCTAATTTCCTATCAATTATAATTTTGAATATAATGTAGAGATGACCTTGGGAAAGCAAATCAATGAACCAATAGGGAAACAGCAATTCAGTCCTGGGAAAGATAAGGCATGAGAAAGGAATTTAAACTCGATTGTGTTTGGTATAAGATGGGGGAGACGGAAACTGGAAGGTTTTCAAGTTTACATCACCCTACAGCAATAAAGTAATGTTCCCTGATCTAACCTATCTTGAAGGGCTGACACTAATTCAACAAATAATAGCAAATGAGTTGACTAGCGAATAGGTAGCATGACTTCAAATAGCCATGTAGAAGAATTAAAATACATAAATGTTACAATACTATTAATTTGGAGGGGGTATTTTGGAGTGTGTGTTATTACATTGTCTCAAAAACAAATTTTAAAAATCATGATTAGTATATGTTTGGAAGCATAGTATCTGAACTACATTTAAATGAGTTGAATGTTCTGATCAGTTAATTTTTCCAGACTTTAAAAACTGTAACCAAGATAAAACCATATGACATTGAAAAGTAGTATAATATATTCAAAGTTACTTCGAAAGCAACACCCACCTGTGTCATCTTTGTCACCCTCTGCATAATTTATTTGCCAGGGTGCTTGCTTTTAATGTGCTAAAACTGCTACCTCATTTTTAAAAGGATTTTCTAGGTGTTGCCTCTGTTTATCAAAACAAACAGAGATCATTGGTTGCCAGCACTTAGCTTCATACAGTTCAGTCTCATAGTAAACCAGGGATAAACATGAGTCATAAACAAGATATATCTCTGCTGAGCAAGCAACATTACTTGGGTACAGTCTTCATCAATTAGGATATATGAAAGCAAATGTAGTGCAGGATTTAACCTTGAGAATTCGTCTAATTTATAACTGACTTTGGTGCTAGATCCAAGGGTGCGCGCTCATATATGGTAAAAAAAATACAATACACAGCTTTTCAGTGAAGTAACTTCAAACTTTGAAAAACAACTGTCTGCACTTGTTAGACCACTGGTCCCCAACCTTTGGGCACCAGGGACTGGTTCCATGGAGATTTTTCCACAGACCAGAGAAGACAAGGTTTCATGTGCTACCTGCATCCCATGGATGGGGCATTGTTTGTGCAGCTCAGTTTTTGGCATGCCGCGGACTGGTGCCAGTCCACAAACAGGGGTTGGAGACCCTTTGTGTTGGACAAAATAGAACAAGTAGCTCTTTTTTTTAGCTCTATTTTGTTCAACCAACAAAGTATTTTTGCCTCTTTGATTATTCTTTATGCTGTATTATTGCTCCATGATCTCATATCCTAGTATGATTTTGACCCTAATTTATGACTTCTAGTTCCTAGAACCTTCCCCTACTTTTTCCTTCAATATTACTGTTCTGATAATTATTGTTGTTTATAATCCAAATCTAATTACCTACAGTATTCCTCATTACTTTCACTTTTTATCCCATGACTGTGGTTGTGAAATAAAGCATATAATTATGTTTTTGTGAGGACTACTCAAAATGATAGCTGATTTCAGTTTTGGTTAACACAAGAGTGGAAATACAAATCTTATTAAATATGGACATCTAGTGGCATAAAAAAACTAAACATTTCTGTTTCTATATTCATGTTCAGTCAATTTTCAATAGAATAGAATAGAATAGAATAGAATAAAATAGAATAGAATAGAATAGAATAGAATAGAATAGAATAGAATACCTTTATCGTCATTGCATTCTACAAATACAATGAAATTTGAAAGCTACTCCAGCACAGTGCCCAAACACTACATCACATTCACACTACAGAGTATTTAAAAATTAAAACAACAACAATAATAATAATGATAATAATAATAATAATAATAATAATAAAAACCCTACTCTAAAACCTATCTAAAACATATAGTAAGTTAGATAGTTTAAAAATGCCAGTATATACATAGGGCTAAATCACATATACATTGTTTGATTCAAGACAATTATTGCCTTGCAAAAGAAACTGTTTCTCAGTCTATTAGTCCTCATTTTAAGACACCTATGGAGTCTCCCTGAGAGTAATAGTTCAAAATATGAATGACCAGGATGAGAATGATCTGTGGAGATTTTTAGTGCTCTAGAGAGGAGCCTGGTCTTCGCAATCTCTTCCAAAGAAGAAAGAGAGCAACCGATTATTTTTTGTGCTGTGTTTTTAACTCTCTAGAGCATCTTCTTATCCACTACAGAGCATCCAGCATACCACACCGTTACACAGTATGCCAAAATGCTCTCGATGATAGAATGGTAAAAAGTAACCAGTAACTTCTCACCCAGACCACTCTTTTTCAGCATCCTCAGAAAGTGCAGGCACTGTTGGGCCTTCTTTGTAGTGGCCATAGTGTGGACCGACCAAGTAAGGTTGTCAGAAATATGAGTTCCTAGAAATTTAAAACTATGAACTCTTTCCACACAATCTCCACTGATATATAGTGGAAGAAGCTCTGCTTTGGATCGTCTGAAGTCTATAATCAATTCTTTGGTCTTTTTGATGTTCAGGGCGAGGGTATGACTCTTGCACCACAAGACCAGTCTGAGAATCTCTAACCTATAGGCCATCTCGTCTTCTCCTGATATGAGTCCCACCAATGTGGTGTCATCTGCAAATTTTATTATAGAGTTAGTGGGACAAGAGGGAGTGCAGTCGTAGGTGTAGAGTGAATACAAAAGGGGGCTCAGCACACAACCCTGTGGAGAGCCAGTGCTGAGAGCAAGAGTGGAGGAAAAATAGCTGCCAATTCTAACAGTTTGGAGTCTCTTAGTAAGAAAGTCCTTTATCCAACAGCAGATGTGAGAGGAGAGGCCCATTTCTAGCAACTTCTTAATCAGTATATCCGGAATGATGGTATTAAAAGCCGATCTGTAATCAACGAAAAGCAACCTTACATAGCTCCCACTATGCTCCAGATGGACCAGTGCAATGTGGAGAGCCATGGCAATAGCATCCTCTGTGGATCTGTTATTCCAATGGGCAAACTGGTATGGATTAAGGTTTGATGAGAGGCAATCCTGTACATATTTTAAGACCAGTCTTTCAAAACACTTCATAATTATGGGTGTGAGAGCTACTGGTCTATAGTCATTTAAAGTATCAGGAGAGGGCTTTTTGGGAACTGGAATAATAATGGAAGTTTTGAGACATGATGGAACAATGGCTTGTGTAAGAAAAAGGTTAAAAATATTTGTAAACACACCTGTGAGCTGGTCAGCACATACTTTGAGTACCTTCCCAGGTACCCTATCAGGGCCAGTGGCCTTCTTTACATTCACTGCTCTAAGCACCTGCTTCACATCATACTCTTGTACTGTGAACAGTTGAGTACCGGTGGTTTGTAGAGGCAGTGTGTTCAAAGACCTATTCAGTTCGAATCGGGCAAAGAAGCAGTTTAATTCTTCTGCCAGTGATGCATCCTTATTGATCGATATGGGGTTGCTGCCCCTGTAATTAGTGATGTGTTTAATTCCCTGCCAAGCCCATCGTGGATCATTATTTGTGAAGTAGTCCTCAATCTTCCTTTTATAGTCATTTTTTGCCTCCTTGATGCCCTGCCTCAGTTCTGCTCTTGCCTTGTTATACCAAACCCTGTCCTCAGACCTGAATGCCATATCATGTGTCTTGAGAAGTAATTGCACTTCCTTGTTCATCCGGGGCTTCTGGTTTGGAAAAATCCATATGCGCTTATTCACAGTAACCATATCCACACAGGCCAAGGTGTAAAACAGTACAGTTTTTGTATATTCCTCCAAATCCTCTTGTTCAAATAAATTCCAATTAGTATTTGAAAAACAATCCTGCAGTTGATCAAGTGCTCCCTCTGGCCAGATCTTGATGAGTTTGATTTCAGGCTTAGTTTTCCTTCTGAGGGGGGTGTATGCTGGTATAAGGAACAGTGATAAATGATCTGAAAGTCCCATATGTGGAAGAGACACTGCTTTATATGTATGCTTTACATTAGAATACACATGATCAAGTGTGATGTTTCCCCTGGTGGCACATGTCACATACTGAGTAAATTCGGGAAATTCAGTCTTTAAGCATGCCTTATTAAAATCACCAGTTATTATATGAGCCCCATCAGGATAAGCCTTAAGTTGTTTATTTATTGTAATATGCAAATATGCAAGTGCAGTACTAATATTTGCATCAGGAGATATGTAAACAGCTGTAAAAATCACCACTGTCAGTTCTCTAGGTAGATAGAAGGATCTGCACATGACTGTCATCACCTCTAAATCAGGAGAGCAGTATCTGTTTATAACATGGCTGTTGGTGCACCAGTTATCATGAACTTATAAACAAAGTCCACCTCCTTTAGTCTTACCAGAGTCCTCATTACAGTCTTGTCGGTGAATGGTACGACATGCCAGTTATAGTGAGGCATCGTGAATAGCTGAGTGAAGCCAGCTCTCTGTAATAACTATCGCACAGCAGTCCTTTATCATGTGATTGCTTGCTGCCATCAGATTAATCTCATCCATTTTATTGAGGAGTGACCGAGCATTTGAGAGAAAGATACTTGGCAATGATGGTTTGTGTGGCTGTCTTTTTAAGTGAGTTAAAACTCCTGCTCTGCAGCCCCTCCTCTACCTTCTCTCTCTGCGCCACCTGCGCCGTTTAAATGATCCCATTATAATCCACGGAGATCCTGGTGGTCTTGCTATCTCCTCAGGAATAAGTCCTCTGAAAATCCGACACAATAGCTCTAGCAGACTGTAGTCCATAGCATATTAGTTCTTGTCAGCTGTAAACCTCCCCCATGCAACAAGACTCAAACACTTATATCACCAAACACACACACCAAACCAGAGAGCGAAAAGCCGCAGCAACCAAGTGCGCCGCCATTTTTAACGGAATTTTGTTCCAGATAGTAATAAAGTTCCAGAAAGAACAATAGTGCTTAGAGATGTAATAAGATATGTTATTAATGTTATCAACTTTTTCAGTAAAACTGATAATTTTAATTTTCCTAGAATACTATTTTAATACCATTTTCAGAAATTTCATAGAAGTTTGGAGTTACAATCAGCATGATAAAAATAAACACAGCCATTTATTTATTTACTTATTGAGTAATCATAGACCATTCCCCTATACCAGTATTATTAATGAATAACCATTGTAATTTTGAGCATCTTGAAGACTCCCATATTTTCATAAATTACATACTGATTCTTCTTTGTTGAGACACACTTTTCATTGAAGAAAACAATCTCAGATGTTATTCTACAGCACAGCTTCTATATTTATAGAATGGTAGTCTAGTTTGTGACATAGCCATGGTCATCCAGCTTTACTTACATATTTCTAATTATGCAACATCTAAGAAGAAATATAAATGTACATTACTCAGTCCAAATAGTAGCTTATAAAAATGTACAAAAATATAAATGATTGAAAAAAAATAAAGACATAAACTCCATCTTTAAATGCTCGCGTGAACATTTGAAAACCCATTCCTAAAGTGTAGTAGTAAGACGCCTGCTTCAATTCCAATATTTCATAATGCCATACCTCTTCCATAGTGATTTCTCTAGAAAGCAAAAGACAATGTTTTATATGCTTGAAGAAACTACCTTAGAAAGTAATTGAAGAACATCTAAGTCAGGAACCTACATTTCCCCTCGAAGAGCTGAAAACTGTAGCTTGTTCAATGCAGCATTCAGGCTCCTTTCGGGATGGGCTGCTTTAGCAACAGTGCTACAAACACTGTATTGATTGACACTGAGGTTCTAATTCTAACACAAACTGATGGTACAGGTAGTCCTTGAGTTCTGATGTCACACACCCCTATGGCCACATGACCACATTTTGGGTGTTCAGTGACCAGCCATATTTACAGCCATTTGCAGCACACTTGCCATCATATAATCATGATTTATTACAGTTTTCCTAGAAACCAGCGTTTATTTCCAGTTTCTGGCAAAGACCACCCTATAGCAAACAATTCACTTGCTTAAAGGCAGCCACGTTTCTTTAATGACTGCCATGTACACTTAACAATCGTTTTGGAAAAGATCATAAAATTGGATCCAGGCAGTGACCCATTTTATGACTATTATGACTTACAACTATAATAAAATCCTGTATGGCTCAGCATCCACTGACTCTCAGGACTGTCTTCTGTATCTAAAATCTACCTGTCTTCAGTTATCATCTCAAGAAGTGATGGTCTGGCTCCCCAGCCATGAGGTTAAAGCATTGTGGGTCTTGTGGCAGACTTCCTCAATCATAGCCCCTTACCACTCAATTCTTCTGACCATCGGTCTTCTTGTTTTATGTAAAGCTGTACAAACAATTCTATACTAGAAAGCAAGCACACATGCCAACTTTTATCTTCACTGGAATTTATTTGAGTCTATTTGTTTTAGGTTAGTAGGATGTTCATTTTTACTGACTGGTAAAATGGTACTTATGTTCTGTGGCAAATACTGCCCTTGAAAACTTTCCGAATTCTTTGTGATTAAATGGTATAAAAATATATTCTAGTAAATAATTAAATAAAAAAACTCCTCTATAAAGTGGAACATATTGTATGCATGGACATAAATACAAAATCCAAGAAAAGTGCCATAGTTTTCAAAAAATTTCACTCAAGTGATTTCATTCATGTGGTGATTGTTAACATTTCCCATGAAAGCTGAAACTTCATTCACTTTACAATGAGTGACATCTACTGGTCAGAAGAATGTACACATATGTTCATACATAACAATGAAGCAATAATTATTATTTTATATTATAATAATAACTTTTAATAGTCTATGAAATTATTGTTCAGCTGCACCATTATCTATCATTTGCAGAAAGGGAATGAGACTTGGAATGCATCAAGAGAGTTTGTTGTCATTCTGTTTGCCGCAAAGCTTTATATTTGAAACATAAAACAAATTCCTTTTTTTTTTAAAACAAGTTTTATTAAAAGTTTCAACAACAAACAAATCATTACATATTAAATCTTTCCTGTCTTTCTACAATAATTTCCCCAATATTCTCATAAAACACAAACAAACACAAACAAACATAAAAAAAATCTTTTAGTAAAGTACCTTGGCCCCAGTTACCTCTCTTTGCATGGGCTAAAATAATAGCACATATCACTCTTCACGTTTCTATCTTATTTAATCCATCTTAATTAAATCATTAAATTTGTATCTTTTGCCCATTCATTATCCCTCTATCTCTTCTTATAATAAAAAGAATTTCTCCTGAAATCACTAATCAGAGTATGATGCCTTTCTATCCTCCCCTAAGTTAGTAAAATTAACATTCAGCATAACAAATACCCAATTTGGTTCTGCTTGGTACATTCTATCCACCAAAAATGTTTAAATACATTGTATCCTCCTTTCCTTCGATATTTTATTACATTTTAAAAATCAATCATTATTAAAAACTTCAACATTTTAATTTCTTATTAAATCTTAAACCATTCTAATTTACTATTTCAAGTATAAATGTTACAATACCATCTTCTGTACCTTAGCAGAATCTTTCTTACAGAAATTTATATTTCATCCTTTGTCTCTAAAAAAATCCCTCTTCTCCCATCCAATTTTAAAGCTTTGAGGCTTTTCTCCGCCTTTCCCCTTTCTTTCTTCCCCCACCAAATCTTCCTACCCCCTTCTTCTTCTAACCTCTGCCTTGCTGGGATCCCTTCTCTGTTGTGTTCCCTTTTTCTCTTGTTTGTTATCATTATATTTACTTTGCATCATATTTTTCTCTTTCTCAAATGTTTTTTAGATCTTAAGTCCTTCATTTTCCTTGCTCTCTTCCTTCCTTCTTCCTTAGATAAGTTTTGGGATTCAATGAAGATGGCGTCTTCGTCTCTTCCTTGTTGTTCTTCTTCCGTTTCCATCTGTTCCATTGTCTGTTGGTAATTGACCAGCGCCATTTCTAGAAATAGAAAAGCTTTTTCCATGCCATCTTTGCAAGCTGCTTTTGTTTGCTCATATTCATCCCTCAGGTCTTCAAAAGGAAAGCCATTATAAATAAATCTTTTCTTTTCTTTATTCCTCTTTCTTCTTACACCAACCAAATATTCCGAGAGAAAGGCAAAACAATCCCAAAATCCACAATCCTCAATAAATCCAAGCAAGCCAAAATCCCCCTTCCTCTTCCAGGGGTGGTATCAAACAAATAAAAAAAAAAGAATCCAAATCTATATTTTAAAGCCTTATTAAGATTATATTTCTGTCCTCAAGTCTTCAAGGCATCTCCTCCAACAAGATCCAAATTTATATATTTTCTTTATCCTCTCCCTTCCGGCTTAATTCCGTCGGGAGGGAGAGTAAACTTTCCCTTCAGCACCTCAAAATAGCCGCTTTTTTTTTTTTTCTTGTGGAAGAAATCATCAGAAAACCATCTTTTCCAGGAATTAAATTAGATAAATCTCAAAGCCCTGGGTCGACCAAGAAGAACTTTCACTTTCAATAACTTTCTCTTCTTCCTCCTGCGCATACTTGCCCGGCTGTCAACTTCTTTGTGGCGGCCATTGCGGACCGCCGCTGCACCGTCCTGGTAACAGGGGTTCTGCCGGCCAGGGAGGGGGTCTGCAACACCCCAAACCCTTCCTCCGGATCCCCTTACCTTCAGCTACCCTGCAGGGCAGCCTTGCTCCGCACCCGTCCGGGTCGGAGCCCCAAAACGGCTAGCGCGGCAGGGATCGCGCAGCTTCGCGAATCCCTACCGCCGCGAAGCCGACAAACCGGAAACTCAAATTCCTAAATAAGAAACATCATCAAAGTTTCCCTCTCATCATTCATTCATGCACAATTTTGTGAGGGGAAAATGCAAATGCACGCTAATTTAGGGATGTGAAGCTTACCAAAAGGGATGGAGTAAATCTGCACAGAAGAGGAACCAGATCATAACTTATTTATTTTTATTTATTTTTTATTTATTTATTTGATTTGCCAATTGTTTACAAGATAATAAGTATAAGTGTATACATAGTTGTGAATACATGAAATGGATACATATAAGAAAAATAAAAGAAGAATAAGAGAAACAATAGGACAGGGACGGTAGGCACGTTGGTGCGCTTATGCACGCCCCCTACAGACCTCTTAGGAAAGGGGTGAGGTCAATAGTAGACAGTCTAAGGTTAAAGTTTTTGGGGTTTGGGGAAGAAACTACAGAGTCGGGTAGAGTATTCCAGACATTGACCACTCTATTGCTGAAGTCGTATTTCCTGCAATCAAATTTGGTGCGGTTAACTTTGAGTTTGTATCTA
Organism: Notechis scutatus; assembly: GCF_049901735.1. NCBI lineage: Eukaryota > Metazoa > Chordata > Lepidosauria > Squamata > Elapidae > Notechis > Notechis scutatus. Next base: position 20,198,199 of record NC_142012.1, read on the forward strand.
TTGTGTGCTCTTGTGTTGTTATGGTTGAAGCTGAAGTATTCATTGACAGGTAGGACATTGCAATGTATGATTTTATATACCATGCTTAAATCAGACCGAAGACGGCGTAATTCAAGGTTTTCTAGTTCTAGAATTTCAAGTCTGGTGGCATAAGGTATTCTACAACGAGTAGAGGAGTGGAGAACTCTTCTTGTGAAATATTTCTGGACTTTCTCAATTGTGCTAATATCAGATACGTAATGTGGGTTTCAGACTGATGAACTGTATTCGAGTATTGGTCTAGCAAATGTTTTGTATGCTCTGGTTAGTAGTGTGATATTACCAGAGAAAAAGCTACATAGGATTAGGTTAACAACTCTTAATGCCTTTTTGGCTATATAGTTGCAGTGGGCTCTAGCACTTAGATCATTAGAGGTTAGTATTCCAAGGTCCTTTACAGAGCTTGAGTCATCAACAAGATCTTGACTATTCAGCTTGTATTTTATTTTCTGATTTTTTTTGCCAATATGTAAGACAGAGCATTTATTTGTTGAGATTTGAAGTTGCCATTTGTTTGACCATTCTGATACATAGTCGAGATCTCTTTGAAGGGTAGCAGTATTGTCTGTGGTATTGAACAGCTTTACATCATCAGCGAAAAGAACGCAATTGCTCTTAATATGATCACAGAGGTCATTTATGTAGAGTATGAAGAGAGTTGGTCCTAGAACACTGCCTTGGGGGACACCACTATTGACAGGTACAGAATTTGATAGGACGCTCCCAATTTTGACCATTTGTTGTCTGTTTGCCAGGAATGCTTCTATCCAGTTATGCAGTTGTCCAGAGATACCATAGGATTTTATTTTTAGGAATAGTTTGCCGTGTACCACTGAATCAAAGGCTTTACAGAAGTCTATTGCTTTGCCCTGGTCGAGTTGTGTCGTCCATATGTTTTTGCAGTGTAAGAGTTGCAGATTACAGGATAGTTTTTTTCTGAAACCAAATTGTTTATTGGAGAGTAGGTTGTTTGTCTCTAAGTGGAGGATGATGGATTGGTTAATAATTGATTCCATGACTTTACAGGTGACGCAGCATAAGGAGATTGGTCTGTAATTTTCAACTAGGCTTGGGTCTCCCTTTTTGAAGATGGGGATGACTGTGGCTTGTGACCATAGGTTAGGCAAGGAGCTGGTCCTGAAAGATTTTTCAAAGATTATGCTTAGAGGTTTGGCTATGGCAGTGGATAGCTTTTTTAAGAAGTAGGCACATATTCCATCCGGTCCAATAGATAGAGATGGTTTTAGATTGCGTAGTGCTTTTTCAACATTGTTATGTTGTGCTATAGATCTGTCAACTCTGAAACATTCTTTTTCATACAAAATTAGAATGGCTGAGGTTCAATTCAGGAAAAAAAAAGTTAAAGTAGTCCTGTTTTGATTATAAGCTTCATACTAATTATTTCACGATCTCCTAAGATTTTCCCGCTTCACAAATTGGGACAAGAGGACCTTGTTGCATGAGTGAACTTCTTACTTCTCTCCATTAATAATGAATATTCTCACAGTATTGTTGACATTTAAGTTCTGAAAATCCTAACATGATACTAGAAGGCAAAGCAACACATGAGGGAAAAGAGCAAAAAAACTAATTAAGAACAGTTCCCTGAGAGTCATAATCAACATTTTCAATAGCTCATATTAAAGTTTCAAGATTTTTTTTTCCTGTCAAGATTAGTATAAAAACATCTCCATAGGAACCAAAAAATATATTTTCACGGTTCTATTCCTTTAATTGAGATTTAAGCCCTCTGTAGTGTTCAAAACTAGCAAAGACCTTTGATGAACTCCAAACAATTTGACCAACAAAATTATTACAATGCATACTGCTGATCAATGCAATATCTCCACTTATTTAACAATAGCCATAGAACAGAAAAACATATTAGAACTTTGCTTCAGCAAATACTGAAATCAATTTATATGCAAATAACCTATCGTTATTAGTATGATGGAAGATGTATAACAGGACGAATAAGTTATCAATGGAAAACATTAATGAAACCTATTTCAAAACAGTATTGTGTGAAATCACACATATGCATTCTAAACTAGAACGAAAGTCTTAAACACATTCACCATCTTGAATTATATATTTAAAAGGTGAGATCATCATAATAAAATAATTTCTGTATAATAGAGAATTGCATTGTTAATCTTTCAGATACACATGTTCTAGTTCAGAATACTTCAGTCACAAAAGTGCAAATTCTGTTTTGATCATCAAAGGAAGTACAACTTTGGATGAATAAAATCTTTGAGTAGAAAATAGGAAATTAGGACAAAAACTAGCTATTTTCCAATATCCCAAATTGTTATTTTCTGTCATGAGCAATTGACCATTTCAATGTAGCACATTAAAAAACAGAGATCTTTGCACACATGGGTCATATATGACAAGAAGACAAGATATTACCCATAAGATCTCTTTCTATAGATTAAAAAAATCAGAAGCTGTACATTGCTCTAAAATTAAAATATATTTAAATTTTGCAAGTGCAGAAACTTATTAGAATGCATAAAATTCTAAAACTATAAGGTTTCATATCAAGATTTGTTCTCTTCTTCAGTTTGTTTTATTAAGTTCATATTGCGAAAAGTCCAATTGAATAGTGGATCTTTGTGTTTTCAGAAGAAGTATTCTTGAGTTCTTTCTTTCACTAGCTTTGATGTTTCATTTAAAATTCCAACACAGAATGACCCCTGCTTTTCTCTGGTATAGAGAATTCTAAAATCTGCTAATTATTAATACAGCTATACTTTCTACTTTGTTCCTTATTTGGACTGGTAATGCAAATGTATTCTGATGATAACTTTGAAAAAAAAATATTATTTTTAGCAGGCTGCATAAAAACAACCAATTGCCAATGGTGATAGAAAAAGACTATCTGTAACAGTAAATATTTCAAGCAACGAACATCAAAGAAAAACTGAAATTGGTATAGCATGTACTGATAGGTAAACTTGTATAACAGCAGCAGGTTAAAAAATCATTACTCCATGATTTAAAGAAAAGCATGTCCTAAATTCCACAAAAAGTTTGGTTATCATACCAAAATAATAATTGTTTATAGTAGCAGACTCAGATATTGAATTATTAGAGACACGTTGCCATTACATGCAGCGTTACATATTGAGAAAGGGGGAAATTTCAGCCTACTGAAAAAAACACAGATATTGTAAATCTACTAAAAAAAATCTTTTGGAAAAACAAATCTAAGGGATACCATTATGTTCTAAGCAGCATAGTGAGTTCTTCTTTGAATATATCCTGAGCTTTTTGCATGATAGCATCACATGATCCAAGGCAAATTTAGATGACCTAAAATTCTAACTATAAGCACCATATATTGCACTATGTGACTTATAGTTGCCTTTAAACTCTTCCTTCAGACCCAAAATAATGTATTAATTAAAGTGTTGGGCTAGGACTAAAACTCAGCCATGAAAATTCTGGACAACTTTGGGGCAATCCTTCTCTTTTGAGACCAAAAACACCTCATGGGATTGGTGTTTTTGGGGGAAAAAATAAAGGAAATCTCCATGTAGGCTTCTTTGAGTTCCTGATGAAAGCTATAACAAAAAATAACTAACAAATGAATACATTCTATGTAACATTAGCATTAGTACTATATGTTTAGTATTTGTTCAATAAGCCTGTAGTATATATTGATGGAAATGCAGTTTGCGAATAGAGAGAGCCAAATCAGTCAAAGATCCAATGTTGGATGCTCCATTGCCACTGCAACCAGCGGTGGGCTGCTGGGGCTCGCAGGTGCTCAGGCGATCCCCTAGCTAAGACTCTGTGGGGCTTGGCGAACCCCCAAATCACACTCCTAGCTGGCCCCTCCCCTCCCCGGTCGCTAGAGCCTTAGTGCAGGAGCGAAGCGGCCCTGTACTTTCCTTCATGCCACATTTGCACTCAAGGCAACCCACACCTCCTGCCGCACAAGGCGGGGGGAGGAGAAAGATGAGAGAGAGAAAAGGGAATTCTCCCCTTTTCTCTCCCTCATCTTTCTCTCTTTCATGCATGCGCATACACACACACAAGCAGGATACTCTCCTGGGCTGGGATCATGGTGGTGGCAACGGTGACTCCTCCTCCCTCTGCTGCCACTGCACACTCACGAGTAGCTGGCCACGCTGCGAAGGAGAGCCAGAGTTCTTCCCTCCATTGCATGCATCAGTGGCGGCAGCTCCTCCTCCTTCCTGAGCTGATACAAAGGGGACTGTGGCTGGCACTGAGCTGCCCACGAAAGATGCAGAATCACAAAAAGCAGCCAATCGCAAATGCACTGCCTGCAACCAGCTGCTTTCCGCAACTCCACATCCCTCGCGGGCAGCTCAGCACCAGCCACAGTCCCCTTCGCGTCGGCTCAGGTGTGAGAGAGAAATGAGAAAATGATGGAGGGAGAGAATGAGAGAGATGGAGGGAGAGAATGAGAGAGATGGAGGGAGAGAATGAGAGAGAGGGAAATAAATGAGAGAGAAGGGGGAAAGAAAGGAAGAAAGAAAAAGAAAGAAGAGAGGGAGTGGAAAAAGAGAGAAAAATAGAAATGAGAGGGAGGGGGACAGAGAGAGAGAAAGATACCCATTTCCCACAAAAAACACCAGAAGCAACAAAACCTGGGTGGGGTATTGTGACTGGGTGGGAGTGGCACTGAGTTGGCCACACCCACCCAGCCATGCCCAGCCCAGCAGTCATTAGGGCAGAGAGCCCCTTGCTAAAAAATTTAAAGCCCACCCCTGACTGCACCACAGTGTCTGAGCATTCAGCACCATTTGTGAAAGGATATTCTGTGCCCAAATGCATGTGCGCAATAACTTGATAAAATTAGAAAAGTTTATATGATGGTATTCTGTAAATAACCTCTGCATATATGTTACCTCCTCTTTCAAATATTATAAATATAGATAGTGAAATATAGGATTGTATTATTTAAAATAATTGTTTAAACAGTCATATTTCCATGCACCAGCAAGTCCTTGTCCTTGTCTGTATTGGAAGCTATAAGCATAAACTTAGGATGATATGCATATGAAGCTTCATCCATAGAAGCACTGTTTAAGAAACTGTGCCATATATGAAACAGCTACAAATATCCCAAGACCCAGGCATTTACAGTTACATATATTCACCATGCCACTCAGAATCAAAACAAGCATATTACCAATCCTTTGATGAGAACAAGGGAAGGCACATGTTTGACATTATAACTTCATTTCTGTGCTTTTAAATATTAATACTTCTTATAGATCAATGTATTTTCTTAAATGGCCTTCACCTTTGGTAATTACAATTATAATTCGCTGCTTATAAATACTCTTACTTAATTCAATCCTTCCTCAATGCCCATCTTTCTTGTGATGGCAATTACCCAATTGCAAAGTCCTCATTTTTTTTTCTGTACCTGAGCCTGAATATGATTGTCTCCATGGCCTTTGCTAATATTATCTGCAGTATGTAAAATGTTAGGTTGCAATTTGTTCTTTGTCAGGTTTCATGTATCTCAACTTATATACCTAGCTGAATAATAAGTAAAATTTCTTTTATTTTTCCTTTGAAAGGTTTAGCCAAGTTCACAAAAAACATCAGAAAGAACAAATATTAGTCCAATTATGCAAAATTACTGAGCTCATCAAAGGGATACCATAAAATGCCATACAATGGAAAGTTAGTGGTGTTGATTCTCTCCTACCAGAAAAATCAGTTCCATAGACAACTAAACAAGTAAAGAAGAACCTCAAGATATAGAATCTTTTCATTCTTTTCTGATATAAACACCGATGTTTTCAGCAAACATTTCAAAAATGTACTAGAAGCACAGCTTATACACCAGCATGACTATCTGAATTTCATTCTAATTTATAGTCTATTATTTTGGCCTTCTCAGGAAGAGAAATTATGAGAATTATAGCATGCATTAATAAAATGTCATGTGGTCAATTAGTCGATTTGGAAACAAGTCAGATCTAACTACTAACTATAATAGCTAAGGAAACTCTCCCAACTGAAATCATATCTCTGAGTGATGATTGCTAAAGACGTATCATGGTCTTCTGCAGACATCATAAAAGCATCTTGTCTACTATTCTACAGTAGATGTAAGATAGCAGATTAGAGGATGCCGTACTAGGTGCAAGGTTGAAATGATCTAGGGCAGGGGTATCAAACTTGTGGCGTCACATTGTTGTCATGTGATATATCGTGACTTTTTCCCCCTTCGCTAAACCACTAGTTTAACACCCCTAATCTAGGGCTATTCTAATATTCTGATTTATGCCTATCTTTAAAACTCTAACTATGATCATAGGAAAGTAATTTTAAATGTAAGGTAATTAAAATGAATTTGAAAGGAGTTGTATATAGACATTTGCATACTCGTAATACTACGTTCCGATTGGACTAGCACTGCCGCCTATCGATTGGTTGTTAACAACTGCTGCGATTGGTCCGCCTAACGGCGGGACATTTAAAAAGATGCCATTGGTCGTGAGCCGCGAGCAGCCGCTATAAAAGAGGCTGCCGCGGCTCCGGTTTAGTTGAAGTTACTGACAGTTAATAAAGAGCTGAATTCAACTCCGGTCTCGAGTCTGATCTTGTTCCGCGACAGAACAAAAGTTATCTAGAATTTCACAAAAAAGGAACGAACAATGAAAAAATTGGGAACATTGTAAATCTCAATTTACAATGTAATTTTTGTACTTAAGAGACTCCGTTACTCTGAATATTCACACTAAAAAATGTAACTCTTATTACTAACTTAATCTATATGCAATAAAGGAGAAAAGAATTCTTATATACTGTAGCATATTCCTACTCTGCATCTAATATTCCTATTTCTCTGTTTCTTATTATTTCCATACTGATTAACATTTGAAGTTCTCTTCAAGGGGCATCTGTACTCATATTAAATGTGGTTCAGGAGCATCTTAAACAAGGCAGTTGACAGGAGTTCTTCATTAATACTACTGCAGTACAAAATATTAAGTGGTCTGTTGCTGTCTCAAGAGATTTCAGTATACATTTTTAAAACATCTCTACCAACGTCTTCCATGCTAAAAGAAAGCACTGTGCCAACATTTTCAAATGTTCGCTAGGAACAAACCATAATTGCTTTCTCTGACAGTTGTTTCCACACAGACCAATTTGAATACCTCAGGAGCCTTCAGATCCTGCTACTTCAACTAACAAGTATCTGGCGATCTTCAAGCCTCTACTTATGATTTTAAGAGTTATGATATAGTAGTCAAAGGAAGCACTGGGATCTACTGTAGAGGGCCCTTTAGATAATATTTCATTTACAAACAAATGCAGTGAAAAAGAGAAAGGCATACTTATTATAAATAACCAGGGAATTATTACCTAAAACACAACTAAAACAAACAAAAACTCTGTTCAATGGAATGTAGGAGTTTTTATTCTGAATTTGACAATATCTCTCATACCCAGGCAATATTAGTATTTTAATGAAGAATAGTTGTGAATCCCCTTCATGCAAGAACCTCACAGTGCCCTCAAAATTTGCTTTAGAAGAGAAGTCAACTGATATCTTATTTATCTGTGATGGCGAATCTATGACACACGTGCCACAGGTGGCATGAAGAGCCCTCTCTGTGGACATGCGCATTGTCATCCCAGCTAAGCTCCATCGTACATGCACCTCCCGCCAGCCAGCTGGTCTTCAGTTTTCTGCTGTGCATGTGCAGGGGGCAGGATGCATGTGCGGGGGCCTGCATGCCCAGGGCATGCACATTGCATTTTGGGTTGGCACGCACACATGTGTGTGCACGCACACACTTTGGGCACTTGGTGCCAAAAATGTTCCCCATCATTGTTATATATATTGTGTACTTCTATATATATATATATATATATCACTGTACTTCTCCCATGAAAAAATAATCCAGACTTTTAGTCTGTCGTCCTGCATCTTTCTATTCTATGGGCATGTTCATGGGCTCAGATTCTGCAGGATCAGAAATTACAAAAGCACCATCTATAGTGGTAGAAGAGACATGATGCTAAAGTTCTAGGCAAGGAGAAAATCTACCAATATCATATTTTCATGGCACAAGAGATTAAAATACTAACTACTTATTACAAGTGTAGACCAAAACCAGGAAGTGTTTTGAGAATTAGTATAAAGTGGGGGGAACCATTCCATCTTGGTTATTTCTACCCATTCCATCTATACCAACAGGAGAGATATATTATGGATCTCATCTGTGAAAAAAGTATCATCTGCTGAGACTCAGGAAGAGACCCTTTTCTATCCTAGTACCCATCCTTTGGAATATAATCCCCCCAGAACTTAGATTGGCCCTGACCATGCCAGGCTTTCAGAAGACCCTAAAGACATGGCTCTGTCACTGTGTTTGGAGATCTGGTGATGGTGAAGAATTCTTACAATGGTGTTGTAAGCTTGACCCAAGGATGGATTTTGGCTATTGACAATTGCTATTTTTGTTTTATTAATGTTTCATATGTTTATATATTGTTTTTATTGGATTGTTACTTAGTTGGGGTTGGTGGCATGAATATTTCAATCAATAATACAGAAGTTTGCTGCAGCTTTGTCTCCAGGCCCACCTGTAGAAAATACAATGTAGTTATCTCAGGTACCATTTGCACTGCCTTTCAAAAGTGGATTGAGTCAATGAATAGATCATGGTAAAAGACCAGAACCCCTATTCAAATCTTTATTATTTCTACTTTGTGCTTTTACATATGCAGCCTAAGAGTACAGTTTAAAAGCTTTAAATCCTTTCAGCTATTTTGGAATACAATGTTACTAGCCAAAAACTAAGTAGAAGATATAATGATTAGTTTTCACAGCACAGTAATTGTTATATTAAAAAGGACTGGACAAAGTCATAGAAAAAGTGGACACAACTCTCTTTATGTGATCTGTCCAATTAATTTTGAAACTAAATTTATTTGTTACTTCAAGTAATTTCCTGTGTGAATGTGCCTAGAATGAGTTTTAGCAATGATTCAAAAGTAGCTCTTAGAATCAACGCAATGAATGATGATTGATGTTTAACACTAAATTAGTAATAACGTGAAACCATATAAAAATTGCACGAAGCAAAGCTCATATTATCTACCAAATACAACCTAACAGAAATAATGATAGATGAGAGTAAACACACAATGTTAACTGATAAAGCTGAATTGGCTGCATTTCTTTCTTTCTCCCTCTCTCTCTCTCTCTCTCTCTCTCTCACACACACACACACACACACACACACACACAAACACTCACAGAGATATATGTCTATTCTTTCAAAGTACTAACATTTAAAGCAAATATTATATTTAATAATGTTGAATATTTAAGATAGTACGTAAAATCATAAAGTAGCTTTATATTTTATATTGGCAATAATTTTACTGACATAAAAAAAAATTATGCAATTTCATTCATTAAATGAAGTATTTGTTAATAGAAAAGCTAAATAGTTAAATAGGGATGTAGCTTCTTCTTTAATAATTCTTGATTAGGACACTATATCCTGCATTTGTTCACATGGCACTGTTTTCTGAGCATTTTCTGAGTGTTGGCTACCGGAGTGGGTAGGTTAGGGAAGATATACTCTCTTTGCTCTCTTCCTGGATTTCTTTTCTCTCTTAAATGTTATGAAATCATTTTTATCCCTATGTGTCTATTGACCTGATTTGTCTGAATGCCAAGCTTTCAGGAGTTCCCTCGCATTTCTTAATTTGACTTGAACTAAAATGTTAATAGTTTCCCAGTTAGAAATTGTGATTGTTTCCATGTATCATAACATTACATTTCTATCAAAATACTTTCAAAATATCATAAGCAAACCCAATGCAGGCAATCCTCAACTTACAACAGTTCATTTAGTGACTGTTGGAAGTTACTATGGCACTGAAAAAGGTATCTTATCATCAGGGGGTAGGATGCAAATATTTTTACTACTGGTTCTGTGGGCGTGGCTAGGTAGGAGTGGCTAGGTGGCCATGGGCATGTGACTGGGTGGGCGTGGCCTTTTTTTCAGCACCCTCTGTGCTCCATTTTTTTGCCTTGTGGGCCACAGGGAAGCCTTCTGGGAGCCCGTTTTTGCTCCCAGGAGGCTTCTCTGAGGCCCAGGAGGCAAAACACAGAGTGCGGGGGGGCGTGCAGCACACACACACACCACGCACCCCTTTTTTCCTCCTGGGCCTCAGGGAAGCCTCCTGGGTGAAGCAGTAAGACAGCAAGGGGGATCCCAGCACAGCTGATCATTGGAATAGCTGATTGTTGGGAGGGGGGAAAATACTAGTTCAGCTGAACCAGTAGCTGGTTTTTTTACTACCAATTCGGCCGAACAGTAGCATTTTTTACTACCAGTTCACCCGAACCGGGCTGAACTGGTAGAATACCACTACTGCTTACGACCATTTTTCACAATTATGACCATTGCTGCTTCCCCATGATCATATGATCAAAATTCAGATGCTAGGCAACTGAGTCATATTTATGATGGCTGCAGTGTCCCAGGGTCATGTGATCACCTTTTGCAACTTTCTGACAAGCAAAATCAATAGGGAAGTCAGATTCACTTAACAACCATGTTACTAACTTAACAACCACAGTGATTCTCTGAACTGAGGCAAGAAAGGTCATAAAATAGGGCAAAATTCACTTAACAAATGTTTCACTTAGCAACAGAAATGTTGGGCTCAATTGTAGTCATAAGTTGAGGACTATCTGTAATCAAGGAAGAAAAAACAGGAGTCATTTGACTCATAGAAATACTATAACAGTCACTTTGTAGGACAGACAAGTATACAGGGCATTCTTGTCCAGCAACCACAATTGGGACTGGTAATTCCATCACTAAGTATCATGGTCACTAAGTGAAAGATCATGCGATTGTGACAGAGATAGATCACTTCCCAATTTTTCCTTAAGTGAATCACAATCGGCTGTTGTGACTGCAACCGTTACTACCGGCTTCTCCATTGGCTCTGCTTGTCAGAAGCCGGTTGAAATTATCATAAATCCCTACCTGAATTTTGATCATGTGACTGGAAGGATGAAACAGTTATAGATTTGAGGAGTGATTGTAAGTTACTTTTAGTGCCAATGTAACTTCAAACGGTCACTAAACAGAGCAATTTTTAAACAAGGTCTATCTCTAAGACTGGCACACTGTATTCATGAATACCAACTGGAATTCAGAAATCAGAGCAAAAATTCCATAATCTGGCAACATAGGGAGATCAATCCCATTTCATATCATTTAAAGCACTACTAAAGAAGTCACTAACCACAGAGCCTCAAAATGGTCTTGACTGAGATAAGGAACTAGTCTCAGAATCTCAAATTAGCTTGCCAAGAAAGAAATACAACTAATATTCTAAAATTATCTCATTCTTCATTCACTTTCTCTTGTTTGAGTCTTCTATCAATATTACTCTAATAAATTAGCTGTAAGCATTTCTGGAAAAGACTTGATCTCATCTGAGCAATCAGCAAAAAATATTTAAAAAGTGGGGGGGGGAGCATTCCACTACTTAAATAACATCCTTAAAATTCTATAATACTATAAAATTCAAGTCAAGGTTAAGTCCCAGTGATGGCATGGATACATTCAAGCAGTTTTCTTGGCAACAATAAAAGGTCACAAGTTGTTTAACTTCTTGACTTAGGCTATAGCCCTTATATTACCTGAAAGTCTTCCATTCAGGGTGTAGTCATCTTCATCATCATCTTCATCTTCTTCTTCTTCATCATCCCCCCAACATTGGTCCCATAGATTCGCATCAACAAACACCATCATACATGACCAAACCAAGCATTCTGGACATGTCTGCATTTTTACAGATATGACTGTACATCAGGGGTGTCAAACTTGTGGCCCACAGGTCAGATGCATCACGCACTGGCCATGCCCACGCCCAGTTTAGCAAAGGAGAAAAAGTCACGATACATCACGTGATGCCACAAGCTTGACACCCCTGCTGTAGATCTGCAGGTTGTAACAAAAACTGAATGGTTGATCTCTTATCCGGGCATATCATCATCAAGGCCTAACCAGTATTTGTCCTTTTTTAGCTTCCAGGTACAGCAAGCTTAGCCAAGTGCTATCCTCTGCTGAGGGGAATTAAACTTTCCTAACATTTCTTTAACCAGCGAAGAAGCAAGACAGCCAATATGACATCTTACAAAGCTGTTAATAATAGATGGTAAACAGGCAGATGAGTATTTAGATGACACATCATCATTAAAATGTATGTAGTTATAGTTCAGTTTGAAAATTATGTAATGTACTCACCTGGTACTTCATCCTCGATCTTTAATGCATCTTCCCTTAACTTTCCACTGAGAAAAGATGCATGCCGTCTTCTAGCCACCACAGTTCGTGGAGGCATATATTCACTTTTACCCTGCGATTTCTCAAATGATTTATGAACCTCATAAGAACCCGGAGGTGGAACTGCCTATAATTAAGAAAAAAGTATAAGATAAAGCAGGCACCACAAATTATGTTCGTGTAGAAAAGGTACAATTAACAGAAAAATGCTTTTAAAAGCACCTGATATTTTAAAACATATTGTAATTAAAGTTTAGGAAAAGATACAGTGCAGGAACTGCCACATCTATGCTGTTCCATTTGAATTGTGATATGAACCATGATAACATCTCTGGGCAGCACACTCACTTTGGAAAGCCTTTTTATTATTTAGTTGTTAACAGAATGGAATCTGAGAATGACTTTGGGAGACCAGAGGAAGAGCCGCAGCCTAGACAAAGGTCTGATGAACAAAATTGAAATCTGAAAGAGGAGGGGTAATGAAAGCAACTCAGAAAGGACTCTTTCTAGTTTTCAGAAGAGTAAAATTGAGAGATGAGAGAGTTACTATGAGATTGGCAAGACTGATGTTAGTCTTACAAATTAGTCCAGACAAGAAGCACAGCCAGAAATGCAGATAAAGCACTACCTATATCAGGGCTGTCAAACTTCCAGGCTGTAGGCTGGATGCATCACTCACTGGCCATGCCCGTGCCTGGTTTAGCCAAGGGGGGAAAAGTCCCGATACATCACGTGACACCATCGTGATAACGTGAGTTTGTCACCCGTAATCTATATTGTAAGGTTACATTAACAGAATCTTTCAAATGTGAAAGTACCCTTTCCATGCACTAAAGAGAGAGTTATATTGTCACTCTCTATAAACTAGAAAGCAGAAGAATTAAATAACATGAATATGCTAAATTTAGTAAAGTATTCTTATATATTGGCCACAAAAATCATGGATTTGGCTATAGCTTTGTATTTCCAGCAAAAAGGCCCAAAATGCAATTAGGGTTCACTACAGTTTTCAACTCTTATATTAGGAGTTTAAGAAAGCAGACAGGTGATTAAATATGTTTATATACTGGGTGAAAAATCATAATGTATTTCCTTATTCAGCACTTCTTAATTGAACAGTTCTTGCTTCTTCCAATTGAAGTGTTAATTTATTATTGAGGATGAACCTGTTTATTTCAGATTTAATCATTTCCAATTAAATTAAAACATTTAGTCTTTCATCATTTCTAAACTCTTTCTGCTAAGTTCTATTATTATATTAATCAACATCACAGAAACATTACTATTAATAATGACAATAATAATTTTAGATTAACTATCATCACTTTTAAGGAGTCAAAAAAATTAAGTGCACCTAACCTTCCATCAGAATACATAAATACATAATTTTGTTTTAAATGCACAGAAAATCACTTATTTTATTAAGTATTGGAATATTTTTATTGTAGTTTACTTGAAATTTTAAGGATGACTTTATTTTGTGGTGAGCAATGGCACAAGAGAGTAAGAGAGCAAGATGAAAGATGACCTCTGTGATCATATTAAGAGCAACTGCGTTCGCTTCGCTGATGATGTAAAGCTGTTCAATACCACAGACAATACTGCTACCCTTCAAAAAGATCTTGACTATGTATCAGAATGGTCAAACAAACTGCAACTTCAAATCTCAACAAATAAATGCTGTCTTACATATTGGCAAAAAAAAATCAGAAAATAAAATACAAGCTGAATAGTCAAGACCTTGTTGATGATCCAAGCTCTGTAAAGGACCTTGGAATACTCATCTCTAATTATCTAACTGCTAGAGCCCACTGTAACTACATAGCCAAAAAGGCATTAAGAGTTGTTAACCTAATCCTACGTAGCTTTTTCTCTGGTAATATCACACTACTAACTAGAGCATACAAAACATTTGCTAGACCAATACTCAAAAACAGCTCATCAGTCTGGATCCCACATTACGTTTCTACGCACAGTTGAGAAAGTCCAGAAATATTTCACAAGAAGAGTTCTCCACTCCTCTACTCATTGTAGAATACCTTATGCCACCAGACTTGAAACTCTAGACCTAGAAAACCTTGAATTACGCTGTCTTTGGTCTGATCTAAATATGGTATATAAAATCATACATTGCAATGACTTACCTGTCAATGAATACTTCAGCTTCAACCACAACAACACAAGAGCACACAATAGATACAAACTCAAGGTTAACCGCACCAAACTTGATTGTAGGAAATACGACTTCAGCAACAGAGTGGTCAATGTCTGGAATACTCTACCTGACTCTGTGGTTTCTTCCCCAAACCCCAAAAACTTTAACCTTAAACTGTCTAGTATTGACCTCACCCCTTTCCTAAGAGGTCTGTAGGGGGTGTGCATAAGTGCACCAACGTGCCTACCGTCCCTGTCCTATTGTTTCTTTTATTTTTTTTATATGTACCCATTTCATGTATTCATAACTATATATATACTTATACCTATTATCTTGTAAGCAATTGACAAATCAAATAAATAAATAAAATAAATAAATAAATAAGATGCTACAAAAAGCATAGGAAGCAGAGGTGGGATTCAGCCAGTTTGGACCAGTTCACGTGAACCAGGTGTTAAAATTATGCCCAGTTCAGTGAAGAGGCTAATCTCATCACTGGCTGGCCCCGCCCCCTGCTCATTTTCGTTCATTTTTTAGCTGTTTTCCAGGCCATTTTTGGCCATTTGGGGGACTATTTTGGGGGGTGTTTGGGGTTATTTTTCAAGCCATTTTCCAGGCCATTTCTAGGCCATTTTTCAGCCATTTTCAAACTGTTTTTTGAGACATTTCCTCCTGTTTTTTGGGGTGAATGGCCTGAAAATGGCCAAAAAAGGCCCCCCAAATGGCCCAAAACCTTCCAAAAAACAGGCCAAAAATGGCCCAGAAAATGGCTCATAAACAGCTGAAACAGCCCCAAAAATGGCCTGGAAATGGCCGAAAGATGAAGGAAGGAAGGAAGGAAGGAAGGAAGGAAGGAAGGAAGGAAGGAAGGAAGGAAGGAGGGAGGGAGGGACTAGGGAGGGAGGGAAGGCATTTATCCACCTTTAGCTTAGACTGTTTCAGAATTGCCTGCACAGAAGTATTGTCAATCATTCTCCTTCTGCTATTTATTTATTATTTTTGGGGTGCAAATGGGCTTTAATTGTAAATTGCTTCTGAGGAGTCAATAGGATTTATTGCCTCTGTCACTTCAGCTGTGAAATGACTGTTATGACACAATGCATTGCTTTTTATTAAGTCCAGCCTCCAATGTCTTACTTTCCTTGGTGATAGGAGCAGAATGCTTTGCTTGTCTCTCCCCAACCTTTCACTGGGGAATGGCATTTGCACCAGGAAACTGAGGGTTGGTTAACCCTTTCATTTGTGGAGGTGTTGCATATAGGCCCAAGGCCTGGGGAAAGGGAGAGTGGCCGGGAGGCGGGGCTGGGTATGATGAGTGATGTCGAGTTGGCCATGCCTACCCAGTCACATGCCCACCAGGCCACGCCTACCCAACCAATCATTTGGGCAGAGAACCGTTTGTTAAATTATTTGAATCCCACCACTGGAAAGAAGGAATTCTCACTTGCACAAGTGTGAGCATAGTACTTCTGTTCTTTAAAACAGCTCCTTTTTTCAAGTTTCCATGGGGAAAAAAATATGTCTGCTTTAATGAATCTATTGATAATATGACTCTTATAGTAGTCATATTGCAATTAACGTTGTGAAGTTGCAACAAGTAGATTTATAACTGTTTAAATTATTGCCTAAATATGTTCAAAGCACAGTAGAATGGTTAAAAATACAACCATCAATCATACAGGAAAAATCTTATTAAAAAGCAAAAGTAAAATTAAATATTTTATATCTATTGTAAAACGAACAGCTGCTTTTCATCTACCAGGTTATTGTCATGCCTGGAAAATCAACCGTAATGACTGCCAGTTTGTCTCACTAATCAGCTGTGCATTTTACAGTCTTAAAAAGCTAAAGCTACATTGCTTATTCACTGCAACATATAACCTGCAAAAGAAGGAACGCATCTTCTCTTAATTATGACTTCCTGAGAAAGTAATACCAGAAAGGCGGCATGTAGAGAGAGAGTTTCTATATGTTTCTTACAAAGAATTATTTTTTAAACAAGTTTTATTCAATTTTTCCAACACAACATCTTAAACATTACATTTCTTTTAAGCGTGGCCTTTTCCAAAGTACTCTTTTCTCATTTTACCTCTCAACTAAGAAAAGGAACAGGCAAGTTAATGCTATTCATTAATATTACTCTCATTCTAAACATCTTCTCAATTCATTTCGATTTATTTCAAATGTATTTCTTAAGCCTTAACGTTTCTTTTAAACGTTGCCTTTTCCAAAGTATTCTTTTCTCATTTAAATCACTAATAGTTTCCATATCTTCATACTTATTCCCTTTTAATTCTTTTTTATCTTGTCAAATTTGCAATTCCATCGCATATTCTTTTCATAAAGTCTAGATTAATACAAGTTTTTCACATAAAACAAAACATAAATTTCCCCTCCCCTTTTACTAGTTTGGGGGGTCACCTCAGTGGTTTAAATATGCCTTAATTCCCTCATCTGTAATTCCCAATTAAACATCTATTTTACTTAGTTATAGTAATAATCAATCCCTAGAAAAATAAGCTACTTTACATTGTACTTTTCAGTCAGATTCCGCAATGTATTTTCTCTCTTTACTTCCATAAAATTTTATTTATGGTATCAAAAAAATAAAAAAAATAAAAAAGAAACAATTAATTCATTTTGCTTGGTCACTGATATTAATCTCACTTTTAACCCTCCTCACAATTCATTTCAATCATTTCAATATATATATAATAAACATTAACCTTTCTTGTAACAATAAAAATTACATTCATCTTCTAAAAAGATATCAGTGCTCCTTCCTCCTCTCAATAAACTATATTCTATAATTTGTAATTGCAAAATATATTATTATTACTCCTCATATCAATGAGGAATCCCCTCTTAATTCATTAACCATTGTCCAGATGTATTGTAGGTAAAGAAATTTTTTTCTTTATTTTACAATTCCCATATTTCTTTCTTTCCTGTTCCTCATTACCTCTCTTCCTTTTTTTCCCCCAAATCTTTTTTCCCTGTGATTTATATCCCTCTACATATATATATAAATATATTTTTCCTTCCCCCTTTTACTTTTCTGCTGTTTCTTTCTGTCTTTCCGATTTTTATAAATATTCCCCATTTTAGTTACTTTTTTAAATCTCCCATTTTTAACCCCACTTCTTTTTCCTCTTCTTTGTGGTGTTCTTTGCGTTGATTGTCTATTTAAGATGGCTTCTTCTTGAACTAACTCCTCCTTCTCTAAGGTTTCTTCTTCATATTCTTCAATCACCATTTCCATAGCTTTTAACTCAGAGGCAAGTGATTCACCTCTTGCATGTAGTAGTTCTTTCAAATTTTTAAGTTCCATTTTTAGATCCCACAGAGATATCATCATTACACACTCTTATATCTTATAGTCATTAAAATCCAAGAAGAAAGAAAGAAGTTTGATGTACTTTATAAAGGAGACTATCATTAATACCATTGAAGAACTCTCACGACTTATTTATATAAACCAAAGTTTTATATGATTAAGCTTTATAATGTTTGCATAAAGCATCACATTATTAAGCATTCCTGAGAAACTACATCTTAACACATCAAGGTAACTCTAACAATAAAAACTATGAAGATAGTCTTTGAAATTGCAAAACTTTCAAACTTTTAACATGTTTCTATATTTAATGGTCAAGGTTGCATATCACCAAATTCTAGAATGTTTGTATTTCTTCAAAAATTAAACTTATGCATGAAAAAATATTGCAGAGTTTAAAACAAAATCTAGTGCACTATTATGGAATACGAAATGAGAATGATTTTTCAGAATTAACATGTAACAAACAACTGCAATCTATTTGGTTTTCCAAAAGAAAAAAGTGCTAAGGCATGAAGACATTTATTTTGAAAGTTCATCTGTTGCAGAAATGTACAAAATAGTTATCTATATTTATTAAAAGTGAAATACCACTCACGCATCATCACAAAATCTCCAGAACCGTAAAAGCCTACAAACTTGAAATTTGGCACACATGTTCCTCTTGGCTTCTAGGTGCTCACTAAGAAAGGATTTTTTGAAATGACTATCAGATCATTAGTATTTTGTATATTATTATTAACATGCTCTGATGCTAAGGAGTTCTACTCCCCCTCCCTACCTGAAAAGAAATCTTTTCCAAATGCAAAACACAAGCAGAGGAGATGAGTTTCAGTTTTAGTTTCACAGCACCGCTTTAGTACAGAATAGTTGAGCTAAGCCACACCCAGGCTCCTTGCTGTCTCCTTCTTGCTCACACAGCAAATACTGTTTCAGTTTCCAAACAGGACACTAGACAGATGAATGCCAATGGATACTGGTAGGCAGAGGCACAATTTTCCCCCCTTATTTTCCTCCCAAAAAACTAATCCCGACCACATAGTTTCGTAGCGAAGCACAGGTATCGAGCTAGTACTGAATAACTTCAAAACAAGGGGGAAACAAGTAAGAAACAAATTGATTTGATAAGTGAGATAACACAGCTTGATGATCCCTGGAGAGGCATCCCTATTTTATTAGAAAAAAATGAAGTTCTCTACCATTTCAGTCAACAACTGGACTGTATGGATATTAGCTATGACTTTATTTGGTTGGTTTTCACTGCTTACCCAAGTTCATCCCAAACAAGCAAATAAATAAGCAAAAGAAAGAAATGAGTTTGTACTCTCTTGTGGAGGACATATTTAGCTGGAATTCTGATCTTTTCAAAAGAGGTTCTTAATAACTGTATTTTCTCTTTCCAAATAAAAGAAATGAACTTACTTCAAAATACCAGTATTAATAACAGCATAATCTTCATTATTTCTTATACACATGGAAGACATGTCATCTTCCTCTAATCAGGAGCTAATTCTTAAGTACATTTTGTTATGTTTCCTTTCTCCTCTGATCCATAAAGGAATAAACAAAGGTGGTGAATACCAGTTTTCCTTAAAAAAAAAAAAGCCTGTAGTAAGTAGATCTCAAAATACCCCTCTATCCTAGTAAATCTTCTAAGTAAGTTTAGTAGAACAGAATTGGAAAACAGACTTCAGGTGCATTGCCAACAAGGTGGTGTTTCCTTTACTGAAGCTTTGTAACATTGTGAACAGGAATCTACAGGTATATTCATTAAATATTTATCAATATCTAGGATCTTAACTTTTCTTTCTACCTAAAATCCTGTGCGGCCACTATAAATGCCATTTCACAGGTTTTGCAGAAAAATCAGGCACAAGATCTGCTCATACAGAGTTTGTCTCCCAATCAAGAAAAGTCCTAAAATGATACTACCAATTTATGAGATTTAGGAAAATAATTTATGACATTGTGTGAGATACTGATATTCAAGGGAGCCTTCAGATTTAATTATTGTCTAAAGATTTTAGGACAATTAATCTTTACTAGGAAAGAAATTAAATATTGTTCTGATTTTCCTAACAATGCCTCTTCTAGTAAAGAAAATAAATCCACGAAGGAAACTCTCAAAATGTAATTTTAGCAGACATATTCTATCTTGGCTATCCCTTCCAGAAAAAATAAGAGTATTAATTGATTGATTGCACCTTTTTGTCAAATTAATATCTACCTTTATTATTTTAAGATACAAAATCCCAAACAACTCACTTTTTTTTAAAGTTTCAACTGGATAAACAAAGCAAGCATATTCTGCCTACTTAATCTTTGTAAATATCTCCTTCTGGAATAACAAAATAATACTGTGTATGAAATGTTGGGATTATCTAAACAGCTAATATTTTATGGTGTTTCAGACTGCCAGAAAAGTTTGGCTTATGCATGCAACAAAATAAATGCAATGGACTATTCCACTTAAAAGAGCATGGGAATTATTACAGTAATTAATGTTTTCCAATATTATACCTCTATGAATATAGAAAAACAGAGCAAATAAAAAAAAACTTTGTTTACCAATTGCCTCGTGTAGCAACCATTCGAAGCTGCAACAGTACTAAAGAATAACTTTGCAACTAATCCTCACATTTATAACAATATCCCACAGTCACATGATCTTCCACAAAGTGGAAGAAAAATTATATTGTAGTTACATAATTTTTCACTTAGCATCTGCATCACTTCACTTAAAAACCAAAGCCAAAGACCATAAGCCCATTGCAGTCATGTGATTTTCCGCTTAATGACCAAGTTACCAGTCCCAATTGTGATTAGTGAGGACTAGCTGTACAGCACATTTGTAAGATACGAAAAATGCATATAAGGAATGTTAATGTGATTTCTGATGGGGTAAAGAAACTCACTTCATATTCTAATATATGTAACTTCCAGGGAATTTGTGAAGGGTAGTGGAGGTAGAAAAAGATGAGAAATATGATGATGGGTTCACATATTCTAATTCAATTTATGTTAAGTATTGCTTAAACATGTGACAGTTGGCAGGGGTAATTAGCAAAGAATGGAACAATGAAATCTTAAACATTTGCACAATTAGGCATGTGATTTCTATTACTATCATGGCAAAGAAAATGATTCCACTGAACATGAATACTGAATTCTTTGTTACAAAAATTGAATCTACGTGTCAGGTCTTGAATTTTTAAATCATTATTTAAATCACAATTCGTCTGCTTTCCTTCCCCACCTGGAATGAAAGAACCCAACTGAGTGGCTCCTTTTCAGAATAACTTCTTATAAATCCAACCCATTCCCCACCCCCCTTAATATATTGGAGGTCACTTGAACTCAC
This sequence comes from Notechis scutatus, assembly GCF_049901735.1. NCBI lineage: Eukaryota > Metazoa > Chordata > Lepidosauria > Squamata > Elapidae > Notechis > Notechis scutatus. The sequence continues at coordinate 20,219,420 of NC_142012.1, forward strand.
GTACATGTGAAAGACAGGTGAATTTGCCGCTGCGGGATTCTAAGAAAAAGCAAGACCGCTTACCAAATTGCCAAAAAAAGCCCTTCTATTTTCAATGTTCTGAATTACCTTTTTTTCCTTCAGATCAAATCACTGCACACCCATGATTCACTCAGAAGCAAATTGGCAGACTCTGCAATCCTTTTAGCACAAACAAAATAGGGATGCTGTGTTCTTCCAGAATTGTACCTCTTAACTTCAGCCACTTTAAGATGCTGGCTGGGCAAATCTGGGAGTGGGAGGCCACACAACTTAAAAGTGGTTGAGGTTAAGAAACAGTTTCAGAGCAACCTAACTGCTGACAGTTGTGATTTCCAAATTAGTTAACTCTGAAACATTTTTTTTAACTAACCCTAGAAGTTACCAGTGCAAAACTACAGTTTTAAGGCATTTCCCCCCCAAAAGAAATGCAGTCACTGTCTCAACCACAGTGGACACAAAAATGGTTCCTGACTAATATCTCAGTCAAGGATCTAAGAGAGAATCCTATTCAGAAGAACCTCCAAACTATACACCTGCTCAGTTTGGGATACTATAGCCCCATTCACAACAGGGATAAGTACTACATATTTGGCACCCTGCCCCTACACAACTAAAAAAAAGTTGCATTTAAACCATGTGCATTAGTATTTGTTGCCTATGTAAATCAGGGGTACTTCTGAAAGATATGTTAAAAAAAAAAAAGCATATAGAACATCTGCCCAAAAGTCCTGCACAGTAAAACATGAAGATTTCTGAGATACATTTTTAAACTATTGTCAGAACAAAATCAATGGACCAGAATAACATATGAGTATATACTGCCATAAAATGACATGGCTGACACTGATCCCAATACCCTCAGTTCTGTACGAAAAAAGATTACAGGATAAATCAAAAATAACGATACGAGAACTTCGGAAAGCTTAGCTTTTCTTGAATAATCTCTGTTTCTCTTTTCTTGTATTCCCAGAAGAGGAAAAATGCTGTGAGAAAGAATGATCTATTCATAAATATAATCCAAACCTTACAAATTGGACAAATTTATATTCCAGGCCAGATAAGACTACAGCGTAGTGAGATTCCCCACCCCATATTGATGCTTGCTGTCAAAAAAAATGAACCCTCCCCCTTCCCAAACTTCTCTGTTCTCCGTAATAGAAATGTCTCCCTCCGCCACTGCCAAACCCCCTCTTCTGGCACGAAACACTGTTTTTCAATTCCATACAGCACTGTCCAAAAAGCACAAACTACTGTCACTGTGAATTTTCCCTTCACAACTATAAAAGAGCCCAAAGACACTACCGTACAGGCAGCCCCACATTTGAATAGCAATGTTCTATTCCTAAGCTTGCATGACTGAGCTTGGTGGGAGCAGCTGCAGGAAAAGAACCCTCTCATGAAATATCTGAAAATTAGTTTTTATCAAGAGCCAACAATTTATCAAAAAGCAAGGCACAAACAGTAAAAGCTGTCAGATGACAACTCCTTGGGATATATAATAGTGGCCTCAGTAGAACCATTCATTGTTGCCTACAGCTAAACTTCTTGGTATTGGGAGCATTTAATGACATCTGACTGTTTTGATTTATGTTGCCTGAACTCTGGAACAACCAGGGATTTCCCCTGATGCCAGTCAATGCTCCTTAAATCAGTAGTCAGAGGTCGGTGCAACACATCCATCATTATAAGCAACTATGGGAACAATTGCTTATTAATGGACAAGTTAGCATTTATTTCACCCAAAGGACATCCCTATTGAATGTAATACTCTAAGGTGTACAATATAGTTCTGTCTATCACAGGGGGAAAGGAAAATACTTGATGAACTAGAAATAAAGACTGATATAGCCGCCGTCAACGTTTATCTGAGCAACTCTCCTGCATTTTAATATACAAGGGCTGAGTTTAACTTGGTGAGATTTTGAGGAGGCCTGAGGAGATAGAAGCAATGACACACAATGGATGGGTCTGCATAATGCACATAGGAAGGCCAAAATGTGAAGGTGCAAATGAAACAACAGGCCACACATCAACTAAAGGGTCACTTAGAGGGGAGAGGAGCTTTCCTTTCAGAGATTGCTCTCCTGAAAACTTGGTTTCCAGTACAAGTGGCTTTATCTTTTATAACAATATATAAGGGTCACTGGTATCTCACTGCTACTAGCAATTTATTCCTCGCAACTCAACAGGCCAATCCTCTAAACACTGTGGAAAAGTGGGCAAGCCTTCCCACAAGCTGTTTTAGGCTACAAGAAAAACTTAAGGACTACATGTTATCCGTAGGTTGGCCAACAATGATCTCTGGAATCCTATAACATTGACATTATTATATCCATGGTTCTCTCTGAGAGTAGTATAAATGAGAGTCTTCCTCAATATTAATCCTACAACAAATATCTTCTGAATTAAGAACATCTGAATCTTCAAATCTTCACTGACAGAGTGAGATCTGCTATAATCAAATCGGGTCTTGAACCTGGACTCTGTAGTCTTTGTTCAATAGCTCAGTAACTATTTTACATTGGTCCTCTCTATTGCAAAGATTACAAAAATCAGAATTTCTTACGACATTTTAGTTTACTTTCTATCATAATATTTACTGTGAAGTACTAATAACACCTACTACAATGTATAGAGTTGTAAGGCAGAAAACTGCATTTGCCACACCAATAGGGATTAAAAGCAAGCTAAAGGGTTTTTTAATAAGAACATACGTCTAATGATTTCACAAAATTCCACCTGAGGTAAACTATGCTGCAGAATTTCAAGAAAAGTGAAAATAAACTGCAAAATAATTTTGGTGGGAAATTGGAGATGGAAACCATCAGTCCATATCTGAATCCTTGGGATTCAAAGTACCCAAAAATGCAGTCACTTCGGTATCTGCATCAACGGCATCCAATCTCCCATTATATTATAGCTCTTCTGCTCCATTGGCATGTTACTCAATGGGCCCTCTATTCTCTCAAATGGTTTTTCAGAGGTGATGTAAAGACTGAGTCTCACAAAGCAATAACCAGTAATCCCTGGGCTCCAGAGAGCCATTACATAAATATAGATCAGCTGCCTCCCAAGAAATCAAGAGAACCATCCAGTATCCATTAAGTCAAAACTTATCTAAAACTCTGATTCTTTTATACTGTAGAAGTCAAATCCTTTGGTGTCTGCATGGTTTCATTCTTGTCTTCAATAAAGATTCTAATCTAGTTAAGTCGTGTCTAAAAGCCTTCTGACAAGTCAGACCAATTGCTGAATAAGAGGTGAAGTACCTTGAGAGCTAAGAATTAGTGTTGTGTCCTGGTGTAAAGGCTGAGAGGCACAAAAAGTAACATCAAGAATAAAAACACATGCGATAATCTTACATTCTGTACAAGTCAACATATATTTGTTGATTTATTAAGCAACATAACTTGTTTGATATCAATTGTAATAATAAACAGTATGGAGAAGTAAAAGCAAACAACAACAACAAAACTATTTCATTGTGGGAGTAATCCAGCTTAAAATGCCACTTACACATACCCAAGGAGATCAATAAATTATGACATGATGTAGAGCTCTGCTACTCTCATGCTCATCAAGGGGATTTCAGAATGGTCTTCTCTGATTAAAACAATTTCACAGTAAGTTGAAAATCAATACTCATTGCTCAGATAGTCTCCCAAAAAATTGCCCTGTTATTAGAAGAGGTAAGGAAGAGAGTTCAAAAATTCTTATTTACCAATGTCATTTCCCAGGCAATTGAGGGGGGGGAATTAAAAGGATACACCTTTTGGAATTGGAGGACAAAATCTCTAAAAGGTCTGTCAGTTTGGGAGATACAAGAAAGATGGAGAACCTTTCATGCTAGTTTAATAGAGGCTATATTAATCACTCATGCAACAGAGCACACAAAAATGGCAGAAAAATCCAATAGAAGCTGTCAGAATATCATGCTGGTTTTCATTAAATTTGTTGAAAGGGACTCAGCATGGAATTATTAAATGACTTTCAATGGCAAATGACTAAAATGCTTCATCTATTTATAGCGATCATACTCAATCATTATGTTTTTCAAATAATGACATTAAAAGTCTTGTCAGCATTTCTAAGCAAGTCCCATTTTTAAGCTTTCTTTAATAAAAACCAAACCGTATATAATTCAGACTAGTCAATAACAATACACAAAAACTATTAAGTGGTCACACTTTCCCTGCCTAATTCTGGATGTCATAGTTAATTGTATTCCAATGTGGGTGCAAGATTCTGTCATTCATGCGGGGGTGAAAAGATGATGACCGGTAGGAAAACTAACCAATAATCACCGTCTAGCAGAGCAGGGCTTGCCTTAATTTTTATCATTTATTTGCCTTAAATAATTGCTGTTTGATGCATGTTTTTTCTCATAGGAATATAGATCTCCTGGGAGAGCGATTCACCTATAAAAAAGAAAGATCACTTCTGAATTGCATTTATAAAAGAACACAAAACTGATAACCCTGTACTAAATAACTCTCTGAAGTCCCAAATAGTCACCAAGGACAGCCCCATGAAGAATACACTGCAGTAATCTGCACATAAGATGAATAAGGTATGAGTAACTATGAGCAAGACCTAACAATCGAGGAACACATTAAATGAGGCACAAGTGGAGCTCTGAGCTATGGCTACCACCTGTTCTTATGGTAGGAGTTGCGAGTCAGACAATCCCCAAATTGCAATGGAACCCCTTCAGGATGAAAGATGGAAAGTCCCCAACCTGAGATCCCACAGTCCACAACCACTCATTCATTCTGAACCTGTTTTCCTTCATCTGATCCTCTAACATCCAGACACTGAGAAAAAACCTTGACAACTTCATTTGGAAGGCCCATGTCTGAGATGGATGGTTGAGTACTGTTAGGATTACTGATGATATCTAGCCCTTTGCCTATGGATGATCTTACTAACTAGGCTCATATAGGAGGGAGGAGAACTCCAAACATAGATGTGCACCCCACAATGCAAGGACATAAAGGGGAAATCTCTTTCCACCTCTCCCCTTCCCCCCATAAATATTGACTGGAACTAGCCCTGGACAAAAGAGATCATCAATTCAGCACCATTCCATCTACTCCCCAGGAACAGGCAGAAAGATACCAGGATCCATGGCATCTAGGCTGCTGAGAGTTCATTAGGAAGCTGAGGCAGATCAAAGGAATATGTCCCATCTCCCAGCTGGTGGAACAAGTAGGGACACTTCCAAAGCAATCATCAAGTACACTGTTCACAACAAGAGATAAACAGAAACATTTGTTTTCTGAGGTTCTCGCGGGTATTTGTATGTGGATCTTTGGTTATTCGGGTTTTCTCCCGCGTAAGATTGGAAGTATCTAGGCAACGTTTCGATGAAGTCTCATTCATCATCTTCAGGCTTCTGTCTTCAGCTCTGTGCTTCTCAGAGAGAACCTCAGAAAACACACACACACACACACACACACACACACACATATATATGTGTGTGTGTGTGTGTGTGTGTGTGTGTGTGTGTGTTTTCTTAAGTTTTCACGGGTATTTATATGTATGGTATTCAGCAGCTGCAAGCTCACATCACTCTGAGAAGCACAGAGCTGAAGACAGAAGCCTGAAGATGATGAATGAGACTTCATCGAAACGTTGCCTAGATACTTCCAATCTTACGCGGGAGAAAACCCGAATAACCAAAGATCCACAAACAGAAACATATATCAACTCCCAATTATATCACCACTATCACACAATCCAAAGCTCCCCACCCTGTGTTGAACCTTCAGTGATTTGGGAGAGGTTCATAATGGCCATGGTAGCCATGAACTCCTGAACAACTCCAGACACAGAAACCAAGAACATTGGCCCAAGAAACTCCATCAGCAAACAAGTGAATCAAGCTACTCAGGCGGGGATGCTGTTGCAGAACAAGGAAATTGACATAGAAGAAGTAATTCCATTTGTTCACTGGATCCCAACCTTACAAATAAGATGTCACATTTGGTTATCTGCAGGGCAGCATCCTTGAAAACCATGTGTCTCATGGATAACATAATGCAAAGTAATTGTTATGGTACAATTAGATTTCAGTGGGCAATACACTTGATTGCATATGGAAAACAATAGGCATAGCCCTTTGTCCTTATATCTTTTTCCTTCTAGTCTCTTCCTCACAAACATATTGAATTAAAATGAAGCAAAAGAAACATGGAAAACTAAATAAATACCATTTTATATATAAAATCACCTTATGGGGTGTCATAAAAATTAATAAATATAATAGTAGTATAGTAATAATAGAAATAACAACATTTTATATTTATCAATTATGGCTGAAGAGGGAAGAGTTGGATGACAAGCGTAAAGAAGATTCAGATTTTTTTGCCATCTCATTTAACTGTAATTGATATATGCAAAAATACTGTTTAAGATTTATTTATATCCCACTTTTTTATAAATAACTCAAGGCAACAAATGTACCTAATATTCCTTCCTCCTCTTATTTTTTCCACAACAACAATCCTGTAAGGGGGATTGAACTAAGGGAGTCGGCTGACCCAAAGTCAATTAGATGGCTTTCATGCCTAAAGTGGGACTAAAATTTCCAATATCTTAGTTTCTAGCCTGGTGCTTTAACTACTACACCAAACTGACTCTCCTTTACATATACAAATCCACATTTAGTTCTGATTAAGTCATATACAAATTTCTAGGCTAATAATATATATTATGAATGTCACCCTCACAGAGACATTATCATGTGAATAATTACCACGGCACTGCTATTCTCTTTTACATTCTTTTGTGCAAATAAAAACATTGTATTCCAATATGTATTCTTTACTTAGATCATCCTTCATTTCCCCAACTTCTGGGCCAACAGTAAAGTAAATAGGAAAGGTGCTGTATTACTTAGTTCTCAGTGCAAATATATTAAGCAGCTACATGCTTTTTTAAAATGCCCTTTCAGAAAATAATCCGTTAATATCTCATTAATAGAAGCTGTTTCAATAATCATCCCATTTCTGCAGTCAATAAATCCATTATAAATTACATACTACACGGCTACTATGTCATATTTATAAGCAGAGCTGCTTGGTCTGCTGAATACTTCAGAAATTTGACTTCATGTTTTTAAAAAGTAATGAACATCATTCATTAATTCCAAATGAATGCAGGATTTCTTTTCACATTAAAAAGCATCTTCAACATTTTATGAATCAAAGCAATCACAAGTCTTGCATTTAAATGTGTGTAAATGGCAATTAATAACTGCCAACTGCTGAGTTTGAATTGATTAGAGTGTCTCATTTTGCCGCAGTCTCAAATTCGTTTATATAAGTGCATAAGTTTTACAAAAATAAATTGACTTTCTAAATAGCAAGATGCACAAAGCTTAAGCAGCTGGTTGCTAGAGGCACATGCCAATTCCTCGGTGTAAATGTTGCTGAATTTTTTTGCATAAAGATAAAAAATGATGATTCCTGCTTTCAAATTGACATTTAGATCAAAAGTTGAAATATTCTTAAAGGGAACAACATATAAAACTGTTACATTTTCAGAAACAATTGAAAGTGAATGAAATTAAACTGAATCATAAAAAGTGAATCAATTTCATCAAATCATTTGTTATAGAAGCCATAGGTGAGTAAACTGGAACTTTCTGAGTACTCTTTAGTGTTTTTTTTTTGTTAAACTTGATAAGTTGATATTTACAACTAATGAGATAGCTGAGTTTTGTAGCTGTCTCTTAACTATATTCTCACTGCCCTCAAGGTGTGTTTTAAAAACAGTGTGAAGATAGATCTGTGGAGCAGGGCTTCCTCTGAAATTTTAAATAGAGTAGAAACAATTAACATCAGCACTGTATCAGCTATAAGGATTAGTAAAAGTATTTACCTCCTTATGCTACCCAAATTTCTATTTCCGAATGGACATATTTGGTCATGGGAATTCCAGAAGTTAATCTCTATCTAATGATACAAAAGAAGTTGTTGATTGCCAGACAAGTTATCAGGTGAAACCATTGTGTTAACTTCACCATTACAATTTAACAGTTTGGAGAGACCTTTGGGACAACAAAGTACTTGACAAAGTAATTCACCTTTCATGCAAACAACTGGAAGAAAGTAATTAACCTTCAAATTAAATGTGAATAAATATTATTTTTCAAATCAAAATCAAATAGAAACAAATACTAGCCTTTATATACATGCAAATAGCTCTATATTACAACAAAAACTTTATTAGAATTTCCAAATAAAAATTCTTCCTGTCTCATCTTAGCCTACATTGATATCCCCCACGAAGCATGATGGATGGCAAACAAATCTAATAAATAAATTGAAAAAGTGATACCATGCATTTTGCATATAAACAGACATTTGATCTAGTTTATCTGAAAGCTATTTTTCTATTCATTTTCTTTATCCATTTATTGATTATTGTTATTGTAAATAAACGTATTTTACATATAAAGATAATTTACTAGAAGAAATTTTAAATGCCTTGTGAATCTCAATTTTATCTCCACTAGCATATGGCATTACAGCATAAAATAAACCTTAAATCTATCTAAACAACTATATACCTAATAATTTATTTAAGTTTTAACTTTGACTGTCAGGTGAGTAAATAGATTAGAACTTGAATTAATGAATGAATTTGAGGGAGGAAGAGAAAACAGATAAACTGTGTGATTGTGAAACTAAGGGAGGTGTAACGCAGGGGTCCCCAACCACCGGTCCGCGGACCGGTACCGGTCCGTGGAACAAGTCCTACCGGGCCGCTGGTTTGCTGGGTGCCGCCATGTTGTTTTGATGAAAAAGTGCTTCCGGTGAGTTTCGGAGAAAGCTCACGGGTGAGCTTTTCAGGGTAGAAAGCTCACCGGAAGCACTTTTTCATCAAAACAAGATGGCAGCGCCCAGCTGATGCCGGTACCGGGCCGCGCCATAAAAAAGGTTGGGGATACCGGGCCGCGGCATAAAAAAGGTTGGGGATCACTGGTGTAAGGAATCTAAATAAAGATAATTTATTCTTCTTAGATAGTGTTAATGAATATCTACTGTATGCATTTAGGTAAGTTGGATTATTAATGAAAGGAGTACAATATATTTATTATTGTTATTATTAAATTTATTTGCCACTTATCTCACACTGGGGCTATGCATTTAAAAATACATATCATACTATCTATGTTGGTTTAAGTTGTATGTTATACTCCAGTGAATAGAAAAAAATGGTAGAATGAAGACAGTTTGGGGGCATTCTAACTTAATGTGAACCAGAAGAAAAATGTATTGTGCTAGTCAACATGAGTGGATGAGAATGAGATGGGACAGAAACAGATATCAAAAACATGTGAAACTGAATCAATGTCATGATTTATTGAGTGTCTGTTTTGGGAAAGGGGGAGAGTCAGTTTCAAATATATAATTGAATCATAGTCTTTCCAGGCATGCACATGAAAAAGGAATGGATTGAATAGCATGAAGATTATTTTTTTTATAATGAAAGGCTGAAAGGATTAGTGAAGGATTCATGGGCAATGACAAATTGAATATAGGACAGACCATTATTTGGTAGTACCAAACATGGATATTAGGCGAAAAAATGATATGGAAGAAAAACAAAGAAGTGAACTACAGCAAAATAGAATGAATGCAAGAAGAATATGAGTCCTGTCTAAAAAAGCAATAAAAGACCATAAAATTTTCTAATTGCAACCAAATAGTATAAGGCAAAAAGAACAAATGAGGGCATGGAAGAAGTTGCTTCAAACAGTAGCAAAATATTTCTAATTAAAAAATTAATATATCGAAGACGTAGCTGTGTTTAAAATAGCGAGGTATAGGAGTATGCTTCCTTATTCTAAGGAGAATAAGTTACGTGAAGCGGAAAATATAACTTAAGAAGTGGTTACAGTAAAATGGAAGAATTAGGATAAAAAGTAAATGGTTTTTAAACAGATGTGATTGGAATACAAACATGAGTGGAAAAAATACAATCAGTGGTTTGCTCAAACAGAAAGAATGAATAATTAATATGGTTGCAGATAAATCTCAAGCTGCTTAAATATGACCATTAAAAGTCAGCCCAAAATTAATTAGCTCATTATAATACAAAAATAGTATGTATTTGTTCATTATTTTATAAAACTTCAAAAGACGTCCAAGCCTAGATTTGAAGAAAGAAGAGATACAGTTATGAGAGAGATTAATATTACTGAACAGTTCACATCTATCAATAAACGTACTTATAACAACTACTTGCACTGATCTTCATATGTATATTTTCCTTTAGGGAAAGACATTTGCTTGATGTAGTGAGGTTCAAAATCTTCAGAGGAAATTTGCAACTTATTATATTTTGTTTGATATAAATAAATCTTACTTCCATTAATTTAATATTAATTTACAGTAAAATATATGCTATAAAAGGATTACAAATGTGATCAATGTTAGGTTGTTTTTATCCACATCTAATTTTACAAACATTGTTTTGTTAAATACCACTAGTGAATACAATTGGATTTACAATCATTTCACAATTTGACCAGTTAATATTGTAAGCTATTGTGAAAGACCAAACGTCTAGATTTTTGATCATCTAGTCATCATATATTAAATAAATAATTATAAGATATTCAATTAAGGATATCATTTGCAAAAATACTAATTTTAACATGTTTTGTCTTGGACCATAAATGCATTTTAATTGATTAATAAAAATGTTTTTGACCAGATTCAATGAACCTATGTCTGAATTGGTGAAACCACATTCTATAGATTAGCAGAACTATGGTTTGCATGAAAATTATCTAGAAACATTTTATCAATAAAATTCTAGTTATCTAGAAATATTTCACTAGGCTAACTACTGGAACCCACAACAAACATTTCGTATAATCCCCACATTCACCAAGGGTGTGCAGAGATAGCATTGCTCTCATTAAAGTGTGTTTAAATGTCGTTTAAATAACTTATTATCAAGTTATCATGTATAGTGCTTATTAAGAAATGGTGACACCTGTTTGGGGGGGAAATGTGCAGTGAAGTGTATTTAGTAAATGTGGAAGCTTCCTCTATTGTAGAAAAAGATTTAAAAATACGTATATAGATACTATTTTGTTACCATGTGCTCAGTATAAATTATTTCCCCATTTCCAGTTGTGTGAACTGATGCTCAATCTATGACAACTGATGAATGTGAATGGTATTCCATTCAACAAGGTGCATATAATCTTTTATTCAGGGAACAAAAGGGAGAAAATATTGCAGATAAAACAATAATCCCCGAGATATACGTAAATTCAAGTTTGCTCTTGAATCCAAATACCAAACCAATCTTCAACCAACCTGCTCCATTATTTCAACTTATTATAGAAATACTTTAGAAATATTGAGAACAGCTAATTCAGGTAAATATGCAAGACACGCAACTCTGGGGAAAGAACAGAATTCCACTACGTTACCCTCTAAAAGAAAGAAAAGCATAGTTTCGATTGCATTGGCAGAGCTGATAAAACAGATAAAAAGTTCCCTCTTACCATTTTAATCATGGACCATAAGGTTGTTGTTGACTCATATCAAAAATAAATACACATAGATAATTGATAAAGTACACAATTCCAATTAGACATGGACATAAGTGTAATTGTAAAATTAAAGGAATTGGCTACAACAGTGGTTCTCAAGGAAGCCTGGGGGGAATCGTGATGTCATCACAAGGGATCTGTGAAGGCTTGAAAGAATGTTATGATTTAAATTGTGAGTTAAGTTTTGAGGGTCCGTGGCCATGGTCGGTGGCCACAAACGGTATTTGTGATGAAGAAAAGGTTGAGAACCATTGGACTACAACATTTCTGTTCCTCACCTTGCCTTTATTAATAAGGTATGGCCTGAGGAATGCCTGGATCTTTCTGCTATTAACAGTAATAATAAAGCTCTATTCTTTAGAGGATCGCAGGAAAAAAAGCTATCCCTCCTCAAGGCATTTCCAAGAACATAACTTCTCTAATCCAAATAGCATGCTTAAACACTGTACTATGAATATTAATAATGTAAATATACATCAAAATTATAGTTAAATAAATTTCCTGCTCTTATAATTACTACTGGACTTGCACTCTATTCTGCCATCTTAAAAATTTTACATAGCAATTTTCTGTAATTAATTTGGGGACAGCACATACAGCTTGCTTCTAAACCCTGTATTCAGGGTTTTTAATGGTTTTTATACAGTAGGTTTTTAAAAAACCACCTTTAAATTATATTTTTAATTAAATATAGGAGGTCAGGTGCAACATATTAAATTTTTGGCATGTTATTATATGCGCCATCACATCAATGTTCATTATAGTCCATTAAAACATCATAAGTCAAAACTTATCACATGAGGCCAGATACTAATATATATTGTTAATTAATGTAAATGCAAGGATATTATTTTTCAACAATATGACGTGAATGAAGTTTAAGCACACGGAAATGGGATTTCAGTGTATATGTCCTTTCTTTAATAAGAAATACTGGCCCTACTGATTTTCAGTATTCTGATATACTTTATAGGTATAGCTATATATCTTTAATTTTTAATCAAGTACCTGAAAACCATACCCAGAACTGTCTTTGAAAATACTGTTCAGATTACAACATATACCTTATATTGTTTTAGTGCACACTATATTATGGTATCTAGTGTACATTGTTTTAACATAAAAACTACTTAGAGAGCTTTAAATAATGAAAAAAAAATGAAAGAATAGAAAACGGGGGGGGGGGGGAGAAAACTAGTACTTAGTTTTCATTATAAATCTCCTTCCTAATCTTTTGTATCTTATTTTTCCTTTTAATGCATTATTTGAAAAAAAAAAGCTACAAAAATGAAAGATTTGTTCATTAGATACAAAATTCTAGTGGTAGGCAAGATATTCATGATATAAATTTAAATCAATCTTGAGTTTTTAAGAATATATATATATTCCTGAATATATATATTCACAGACGAACACAATACAGAAGCCTGATGATGGCAGATGATGGCAGATGAGATATACTTACACAGGAAAAGACCCGAACACACCAAAACCTGCATACCTGTACCCATGAAAATCTACAAAAACAAATACATATATGTATGTATGTATGTATGTATGTATGTATGTATGTATGTATATGTATACACAATACAGAAGCCTGATGATGGCAGATGAGAGTCTGCCGAAACGTTGCTACAACTTTAAAAGCACAACTATAATGACGTGGGAAAATACCCGAACAAAGCTGAATACCATACATGTAAGTACCCACGAAAACTTAAGAAAACAAATATCAGACCTCTACGGGGAGGAAATAAACAGCCAGACCAAAACCTATGAGAAGCTGGAAGTTAAAAAAGCAGGAATACTATATGACCTCAAATTCCCACGCAGCTGCAGAGACAACATTGCAACACCAACCTGCTTCAAATTAACATTTCATCAAAGCACAGCAGCTACTAAACGTATCCTGAAAAGAACTGAAATGGCTCTACTCAGAAACAAGCTCCACAGAAAGAGATTCCAATTGGATCAGTTAAACAAAGATTTGCTAACATTACACCTGGAATTGAGCAGCAAAATCCACCCTCTACTTTGGGACAAGATAAAACAATTTACAACTTGGAGAGCTGAAACTGAAACCACTTACAAAAATGACAAACTCTTGGACTTCCGGTTTGAAGGGCTTTGGCGACAGACAGAAATCCGCGATCGTGTGCAGTTTCTGTCTGGGCTCGCTGCTGGAGTGCCCCGAGCCGGCTGGTTTCGGGGCTAAGCCACCCCATAGAGGTGGTGAAGAGGGGAGAGACCGCCAGCAGGGTTGAGGAGAGCTGCATCTCTCCTCCTCGCTGGCCATTACTCTCTTTCCCGAAGGCGGTTGTAACGGTGGTCAGAAATGGCCACCACAAAGGAGAACTCGACTGGAAAAGAATGTGCAGGAGGAAGATAAGAAGTGAAAGTTTTGGCTGACTGGGTTAAATTGTAAAAGCAACAACTAAGGTACCCTGGAATTTAAACTTACAAAAAATAACATCGCTCCCAAAGAAGAGTCGGAAGCAGCGAAGGAAAGTGAAAAGGGAAAGGTTTGGCTTTTTTTTTTACTTCTCTCCCCTTCCCTATACTGACAATTAAGAGACTTAAATAAGAAATCGGAAAAATCCGCTAGTGGTCGTAAATTGAGGACTACCTATAATCAGTTACATTTTATAATTCCATGTTTGAATAAATACACAAGAGATAAATTGTTGCCTTTCAATCCAAGTTAAGATAAGGACTAAGATGAAAAGTGTAATTAACACCCTTCCTAAATAGCCTCAATTAAACACCTGTCTCCCGAATATATACCACCATGAAGGCAGATGTTTATCTAATTAACACTTCAGTTTTTAGCTGAAGAAATATGCTAGGTGTGTATGTCACAATAATTTTAACTACTCCATGTTTAGCAGGTTCATAAGAATACATTATTTTATAGGCTACTGGTATATTTTAAATATGCTCACATTTCAAATAGCATTTTATCTTCATTGTGTATTAAACACTTGCACAAATTTCCTGTTTCCCATAAATATTGACTTTAGTGGAATCATACTTTTGAAACACATAACTTGCAAGTTTACCTCTTATTCCATATTTTTATTCCCTGCACTATTAAGGGAAGAAACCCAGTCTGAAGATAGCTTACCGAGTGGATTACTGGAATTCTCTCAGTAGCTGATACAAAAACAGATAATTCCTTTTTCTTCTTACATGATTCTTCCACAGCTTGTTTCATCTGAAATTTTAATACATAACAATACTTTGAAATCCAGATCTGTCTTTATAATCCCAGTGCAGTCTTTATTGTTTATCAAATAATTAGATTTTATTATAAATTCATTTGTGTAAATATTGTACTGTTCAGTAAAACCTATAAAATCCCAATACAGATTAATTCTATCAAAACTAGCATATTGTATATGAGAGGATTTAGAAAGAAATTTCTGGCATTTTCTCCCATCTGCAAGATATGTGTTACACACTGTGATACATGCATTCATTTCTTCCTACCCAGGTGTGTAAGTTACTTCTGATTTAAGTTACATTTGGCTGAATGAAAGGAAGGATTTCTACATAAAATTAAAATTGCTTAGTATTCATTTATATCTTAGCATAAGGCATGACACACAAGATTAAAAAGCCTGACACACAAGATTAAAAAGAACCCAATACACAAGCCTGAGGATGGCAGATGAGATTCTGCTGAAACGTCGCTATAATAAAAGCACAAATATTAAGACGTGGGAAAATACCCAAAGAAACCTAATTACCATGTGTGTGTGTGTGTGTGTGTGTGTGTGTGTGTGTGTGTGTGTGTATGTGTGTGTGTGTGTGTATGTATGTATATATGTATGAATACGTATAATATTATTTCTGATAATTATATGATATTCCTTATGTGATATTTTACATGCTTGGGGAATATTTATGTAACTTTTAATCTGCTCTGGATAATTTTTAAGGACAGGCTCATAATATTTTATGTCCTTTGTTCCTATTTTCACAGTATTTCCTACCCTCTTCTCATTTCTGCTATCAAGAGACCCATTTCTAAATTTATCTACAATATAATATTAGCTCTTCAGCTTGATTAGGATCTAAAGGGAAAGTATTATCTGAAATATTCTGAATAAAAGTGTCTCTACAACTAATATATTTGGTAATATGTATTCATTTCCTCTTTCACATGATTATAATTATATTAAATTAAGTTGTCAGGGAATGTTAATGGATACTGAGGTAGTCATCCTTAATATGTTTGATGATATGAGAGTATGTGTGTGAAAGATAAGGGTTTCTGTGCTAAATATATATAAAATTTAAGAAAGGCAAACCATACCACCCATAAACACATTTTTGAAAAGGGATATGATTCTCAAGGGTTCAAATGTTAGGAGTTTTCAAACTATAGATACTGCTTTCTATGTATATAGAATTGTGGGTTCCTTGCAGCATAAGGTTTTATAGACTTTACTCATTGTTAAAGTATCACAGAATTATTTATTTAGCTTCTGATATATCTATATATAAGTATTAAACTTCCCTAGCTTCATGTAAAAACTGCTCAAAAATTTCAAGATAAGTTACACTGAATTAAGTGGGGATTTACATAAGTTTTTAGAAATCTGTGATGAGGAGAGAAAGGAAGTGTAATGGGGACAGAGAAAGATTAGATTGAAAATAATTAGTTGGGAAATAAGATAAATGAATTCCTAAATAGCAATAGCATTTAGACTTATATACTGCCTCATAGTGCTTTATGGCAATCTATGGGAGGTTTACATTGTCAGCATATTGCCTCCAACAATCTCCTCATTTTACCGACCTCAGAAAGATGAAACGCTGAGTCAATTTTGAGGCAGTCAGGATAGAACTCAAGACTGAAGGCAGAGTTAGCAGCCTGCCATACTGCATTCTAACCACTGCACCGCCATTGCCAAAGAAGGCAATGAGAACAAAACAATAAATTTGCATCTGCTTATACGGGACTCAGAAGAACTGGTTATCACCCCATATGTGTCTGCTTCTTTGTAGAGGAACATGAAGAAAACCCACATTGGACCACATCAGTGGCCTAATAATCAATAATTCTTATTAGAAATTAGAAAACTAAGAAGGCAATAATATCTGGCATTCAGATGGGTGAAGATTTTAAATGTAGGACTTTCATATGGCTATCGTTAAATCGTAGTTGATCTACCCATTCTTCATGAAGAAAATTACCTTCTTCTAAATTAGAGCAATGACAGCAAAGTCAGATGAACAAAAAAATGTTACCTGATAATCAGCTGGTCCAGGTGTAACAAAAGCTTCCCTGTTAACTAAATATAACAGTCGAGGAACTGTAGATCCAAATGCTCCTTTCTTTTTTGTCTCCATGAGAACATCTTTAAGGCTGGGTGTTGCAATTCTGTAATTGAGGATATTATAAAATGCAGGACCTGCAAGTGCATAATGACATTTAGTTAAATTAAGCAGCTTTGTTTGAAGCCTAAGCAAAATAAAATGATATGTATACGCATTTACCATTATTTCTGAAACCTATAAATATCATTCAATTTCAGTCAAATAAGATTAAATCAACTAGAAGTAAGATTAGCTAATTGTGAATCAGAATACAGTGATGGGAGAGGAGAAATGAGCTGCAGCCTTAGGTATTTATTTCATATAAATCTATTTAAATGGCCACTCATCTCACAAATACCTCTCTGGATAGCTGACAAAGGTGCAGCTACAGTAATACCACTCAGGTTTATGACATAAGAGTTTCTTGATTTGAACAGAACCAGGTTTCCTCACTGTTATAATTTTAACTATAGTGTTCCTTAATTTATATAGAATAAATTGTATAATATACAATAAATTGTATATAAAGGTTTATTCCTTTAAAAACCTGTAAAATATAATAACTTCACCCTTTTATTTTTTTTAAGTAAATATACTTCATGATAAAATCATATATACTGATAAATAGAATTTTTTCTGAATGTTTATTTATCTAATTTATATAGTTGCCCATCTCATCAAAAGCGACTCTGGATGATGAAGAATACTAATAGTCCAAATAAACATTAATGTACAAATTATGTTAAAGTTTTACAGTAATTTAAATTATAATTTGAAGCAATTTTAGGAAATGCCACCTATTTCTAATTATAATAATGCTCACTTGAATATCGATTAGGAACCCTTTCTATATAGATTGCTCTGAACCATAGAATCCTATTAATAAAGAACTTTATATCAACTTCAGTATTAAAAGTGAACCAACCTCCAAAAAAGACTATCGAAATATTAATTCTAGGCACAATGTAAACTGGAAAAAGAATAGATCAGATGACTTTCTTATCTTATGCTTTACTACTAGGGCAGGGAAAAGCTTACACTGTCACAAAACAGCTGAAGCTTAACAGATTTGGATCTGATAAGGCGTGCTTGAGAAGCCATCTGCACAGACCTTGAACACCATCTTGACTTCAACAGATGAAAAGAAAACTATAAATCAAAATGTAAAAAATACTGATGCAGAAACTCTGTAACTACTTGGAACCAGTGATACACAACTTCACCGGGCAGGAAATTCCTTATTTAAGTTCCTCGAAAGTTACAATGAATGTTGTGTTCAGCAGGAAAAAAAAAAGGTTTATGTTAAAGATAAATGAGGAACCTCTTGTGTGTTAGAGGACATAAGAAAAGGTATGTCCTTGAGGGCAAAGAAGGAGAGCAGCAAAAGAAAGAATGTAGAAAGGACAATACTTTAGAAGCTGTTTTCAAGGTACATAAATGAAGGAAGGTCATTCTGTCCTTTAATGATAAATTCCATTTACATTTGCTTGCAGACAAACATTTCTACAATGAAAACTTAATTGAAAAAATGGAATCTGATAGAATTTGGAGACTCCCTCAAAAGCAGTGGAA
Source organism: Notechis scutatus (assembly GCF_049901735.1). Taxonomy (NCBI): domain Eukaryota; kingdom Metazoa; phylum Chordata; class Lepidosauria; order Squamata; family Elapidae; genus Notechis; species Notechis scutatus. The sequence continues at coordinate 20,237,922 of NC_142012.1, forward strand.
TTCATAGCATAATATTTCCCAAATATCCACAGCTAGCCTATTCAATAGTTGATTACCCATACAAGTGCTTTGTCGTTGCTGCTATTGTTTAAAAAAAGTCAGCACTCTTGAGAATAACATTAATAGATACTATTTGTCTTAGGACTGACTGTCATAGTGCTGATGACCTCTACAATCTTAGGATAACTAGCATGATCTGCAACACAAGGATAAATAGCTCTTTCAGATTGCCAACAAGGGTGACCTTGTCAGAGATGAAAGAGTATGAAGATGTGACACTGACAGTTGAAGCAAGTATGTAAAATAAAGTTGCATATTTTCAGATAGCCTAGAATATTTCCACACTTGGATAATAATAAGATAGTTACTTTTAAAATTCTGGAACCAAAAGCCTATGCACTTACATTTAAAAGCTTATCTTTTATCTACTCCTTAGAATTCAGATATATGCAATCCTGTGGGTGAGTTGGTGGGCTAAGGGCTCTCTACACCCCCTCTCCCCCAGCCTCTTTAACCTTTCAACCTTTACATTTTTAATTTTAAGTTGGTTTTAATTATATTTTAATTCTGTTTTTTATTTGTGAACCACTCAGAATCACTTATGTGAGATAGGCAACATAGGAGATGGATGGATGGATAGATAGGTAGGTAGGTAGGTAGGTAGATAGATAGATAGATAGATAGATAGATAGATAGATAGATAGATAGATAGATAGATAGATAGATAGATTTGGAATGTCCAGCATCCTTTATAATAACTTTTCTGTCGCTTTTGCAATATCTGTTTATTTAAGACACACAATTAGTTGCAATTGATGGCAAGTTGATTCTCAATTTCCCTTACAAAGAGATATTCAGAATAAAGTTTCCTTTGATTGAAAGAACATTAAAGAATTGTATAGTATCATTTTTACAGATATAAAAAGAGAACACGGCTGAAACAGACAGATTCCCATAGCAAAGAGTACAACCCCCAATTATGCTTTTAATTTCCCAAAGGGAAAATGCACGCAGTGGTTGCATCCGTTTCACCATGTGTTACAAAAACTAAAATGTGGAGAGAAGCAGATGGAGGTTAATGACTAAAATCTGACCCTTGAGGAATAGCAAGCTAAAGAGGTAAGAAATTCAACTCTGAAATCAGAAAAGGATTGAATGACAAGAAAGTTAACTGACATTCGGGAAGTCATGTTTGACCTAGCAGCCTAATGTAATAGCATACTTCTAATAAAAGCCATGAAGTATTAGGAAGGAAGGAAGAGACAGAAAACTATTACTTAGTAACTATTATGCAGGTAATGATTAAATAAATAATGCCCCAAAGCCAATGCAAAATAAATATTAAAATCAGATTAGGGCAGTCATGGCTAACCTTTTCCACATTGCGTGCCAAGAGTGTGCATGCGTGCCTGTACCCATGATGCAATGCTGATGCAACTCCCCCCACCCCTGTGCATGTGCACACAACCCCTCCACACCGCACACTTCTGTGCATGCACACGCAACCCCCCCCCGCACACCACATGCCTCTGCGCATGCACGTGCATCTTCCACACATACACCTCCCCCCCGCATATGCACGGCAGATACCCGACAATCAGCTGGCTGGCAGGGGGCGCGTAAGCATGAGCAGTGGGGCTATTCCGGGCGATCTCTCATGTGCAGCAAAAATGTTTCTGCATGCCAGTTCCAGCACGTGTGGCATAGGTTCACCATCACAGAATTAGGGTGATCAAATCAGTCAACTGTATTCCCAATATGCAAGTAGCAATATAACATAAATATAATCTGTAAAAGGACTATGATCCTTTTAATCCCATCCTAATATCAGCATGAATAAAAATTGGTTAATTAAATTATGCAATTATTTTGTCACTTCTTTAACTTTTGAAAATAATTCTATAAATGGAAGCAAATCTAGATTTGGAAGTTTGGATTACTGAATTTGGAGGGTCCTTCACTATCTAAAATTATAGTGAACACAACATTATTGGGTTGTTGTGGCTGTTAAGTTGAGCTTCTAATTTGATATTTGTTATCAATTCTATCCTGAAGGCTAGGTTGCACATCTATAACTGAAAAGATTCACCTTATGAGATCCTATTTATTATATTTCATACTTGAATGGATCATATGTATGGATTTCATTCATATTCCTTTTAAAAGACAATTTGGATAAATGATATTTAACCAGGGTCAAAGCAAACTTGAATTTACAAACCAACAGAAACAGTTCAAAAACCTAAACCACTTTACAAGACCTATGAACCCCAAGCATGGGCAACAGACTGAAAGGAAAACAGAGAGGGAAAGACACCAGAAGTCCAATCAACTCTACAGGGTTCCTCTTCTGACAGATTAGAGCAGGGGTATCAAACTCAATTTCATTGAGGGCCACATCAGGGTTGTGTTTGACCTCTTTCAAAGTCACTCGTGTCGGGGCATCTGTGGTGGCCAAGTGCTAAGCCAGGACTTCCCTCAGACCCTCCCTCTCATTATAATCTCCTTCCTTCCTTCTTTCTTTCTTTCCTTTTCTTCTTTTTCCTTCCTTTTTCCTCCTCCTTCTTCTTCCTTCCCCTCTTTCCTTCTTTTTCCTTCCTTGCTCTCTTCCCATCTTCCCTTCTTTTTCTTTCCTCTTTCCCTTTCTCCTGTCCTGTCCCTTCTTGGATCCTCAAATACAAAAGGGAAAACATTTCTTCTTTTGTTTTGTTTTTAGTTTGTTTCGCTAGCACTCTGCCACCACACCGGCCTGCGGTGCTCTGCCAGTGAAAATGGAGCCCGGGAGGGCAGCTGGTCCTTTGTTGTTTTCAGGGCAGCCATGTGGGTCAGATCTAAGCACCCAGCAGCCGGATCCAACCAATGGGCCTTGAGTTTGACACCCCTAGATTAGACAGTGAAGATATACTCATATACCTGGTGATGTTTGCAATCTGGAATCTCTGGTGAATCGAACTGACGTATGGCCAAATGGGATGCTTTTTGATCTACATGGTCTTCTCAAACATTCAAGAGCAGAGCGTGTTTCATCATATGTGCCAGGAGCTGGAGTAGAAGATTTTGGAGGGGCAAACCTCTAAGAAAACGCAAGAGAATATAAATATAGAAGTAGCAGACAACTCTCTTACATATCACTGAGTAAGGAGAGGTCTATTTTGGTATAGTATAAGCAAAGCAGAGTCAATGGAGAAGCTGGCAGTAAAATTGCCACTCATAATCACGTAATGTCTTAACAATTATGGCTGTTTTACTTAATTACCATATCAGAAATGACACTGTGAGTCTACTGCAGTCACATGATGTCTTGCTTAGTGACAGAGTTGCCATTCCCAATTGTGGTTGTTAACTGAGGACTATTTGTAAAATGCCGCAAGCTGCATATTTGCAAATAATTCATCTATGTAGCCAAGAAAGTTCACTTTCAGAAGCATCATAAAGTATATTTATTATATAAATTCATGTAATGTTTTGTAGGATATGATCAGCCATTTTGACCAGCAGTGCTGGGGGACAGTGAGACTCTAGTGACAGAAGCAGTACTGCAACACTGTGATATAAGCCATTTTTCTTTTCTGCCTATATTATAACACTGAACACACACCAGAGAACTGGGACACAGCTTGCACTTCAATCCTCTAAAACCACTTCTGTTTTTATCATTGTGACAGAAGCAAGAACCTGTGGGTATTGCTATTTCAGCCACTCCTAAGCAGGCTAGATGCATAAAAAGAATTATTAAATCTACATTGCAGCAAAAGATGAAAATCTATCTACCTATCTATCATCTATATCTATCTATCATCTATCTCTATCTATCTATCTACCTTTCTATCTATCTTTCTTTCTATCTATCTATCGTTTCTATACCACCCATCTCATCTGCAAGACTCTGACTGTATTAAAACAGGTATGAGCAAAGTCTTTGCAAAATTAAGGCAATTTTAAAATGGCAAGATGTTTGGTGACTACAGATGGCTCCATGCTCAAGTTGTGGGGCCTAACATTGCTAAGAACTATATTCATCTCATTATACCATTTTATATCTAGAGTTCACTGTCTGTTCCTCCTAGCTTGATTACCAATCATAGTTAAGAAATGATATTGAACAAATATATTTTATAACCTGCTCTGTTCAATACATTACACAAATTTGGAAATAATTTACTTTCCAAGAATAAGCAACAAAATGTTCTGATTCTTTTGTACCTGAATCCAAGAGAACACAACATCCTATAGAAGAATCCATATAATTAGATTGAGTAATGCTTGAGAGCCTTACACTGCTATTCCAGAATTGAACGGGAGCTGGGGTTGCTTTTGAATATGTAATGAAATAAGCTGTTTGTGTTCTGTTATCTGCTCATTATTTATATATAATTCTCAATCTTTTGACATTTTGAACTGACATTTCCATTCTCTGCACACTGTCATGCATGCAGAAACTGTAAAAAATTCTGGCAAGCACACTACTTTTTTGTGTAACATTACCACATGAGCAGTTAGAACCATTAACAGGATGATGAGCCTCAATGCTTAGGAATGTTTCCTAGCTTTTGAAAGGACACAAGAGACATAGAGATAGTGAGAAGTATAGAAATAGAGAGAGAGAGAGAGAGAGAGAAAACAAACAAACAAACAAACCTATTTTTTTCATGGAATATAACTGGTGTTTTGAATCTGATGTATATCTAATGCACATCTAATTATGGATCTGATAAATAATCTATTGAATAATTAGAATCTATAAGATCTTCTGTGCAAATGGTCTGTCTGCCCCCATTATGTTCTATTTAATGTAATTGTATCACAAATAAACCACTTCAGATATTCCTCTACAAACAAAATCCCATAAAACCATTCTTCAAATGTCTCAAACAGGCTAACAACGGTTTTTAAAAAGTTGCAAATGAGAAAGAACTGTAATATGTTTTACCTCAGAAAGAGAAAGAAAAGGAACATGCTGAGCTTCACTTTTTGTGATGCAACCTGCCTTTCCAAACTCACTTTTTATATTATATTGGCCAGGACCTGGAAAACCCTGAAAAACAAGAAAAAAATATATGAAGCATCCAAACATATGACAGCCACTAAAGTTTCAGGGAGACCTAACTCTGTAGGATTATTTATTCCATTGTGAAGTGAAGGTTTTAACATAATTGTGAATGTTTATGAAGTAAAAATCTAATTATTATTATTTGCTTGTAATACACTTGTAATACAACTTAATCAGCAAATGTCAAGTCAAAAATAAGTCACCAAATCAGCTTCATTCAATCATATGCCATAGTTCCTTTGCATTTGCTAGATGCAAAAAAAAAAAGGCTTGCTATAAAAGCTCTCATCAGATTGATGTATCATGCATGTATAGAATAGAAAGAGACAGGTGCATAAACTCTCAAAATGTTGAGAAGAAAACATAAGGCAAATCCAGCTCAGACATCTAGTGGACGTAGATAACTTCTAGAGCGTGCTGGGGTTGATGCTCAGCAATCTGATAGGCAGTTTCTGGAACTGGTGGTAACCAGATTCTCAACAAGCTTCAATCTGAACAATCTCTGTGTACCAGTCATTGGTTTATTGAAATGCACATACTGGTTTATCAAAAAGTTCCAGGTGATGAAATACCAGAAATTACATTTGAAGTGGCAAAAGGCCAATAATGAACTTAACAGTATAAATACAAGCTCAAGTTGGAGTCTTCACTATAACAATAATGGAGACAAAATGCCACTGCTTCTCCTTCCTAATATCACATTGTATCAGCAGACTGTCAGCTAGCTGCATTGTTCAGTGTAGTTAATTTCTTTTTGAAAGGATGTTTAGGAATTGCTCCTGCTTGGCAACTATGCCCATTTCAATCAGCATTCTGCCAAAAAAAATATTCGTATTCACCAAAGTCTTGATTCATCTTGACTGAGTGGCATATTGTTTAGCTGGGTTAATGAGCATCCTTGTGATACCCCATAAGAGAAAGGCTATTAGATTGACATCTTCCTTCATTGCCACTGGAAGTGTCTTCTTGAACCACCTAAGATTGGGAATTGGAAGCAAAATAGTTCCATCCTATCTCACTTCTGGTGGCAGAACTGAGACCTCTCTCTTATGAGGTATCACAATATTGGTCCCCTCATCATTGCTGAATAACATTTATATGAAGCCACTGAGAGGTAACAACTGCCAATATATGGCATGCTGCCATAGATCCATGGTGATGCAGTGGTTAGAATGCAGTATTGCAGGCTAATTCTGCTGACTGCCAGCAATTCAATTCTCACCAGCTCAAGGTTGACTCAGCCTTCCATCCTTCCAAAGTCAGTAAAATAAGGACCCAGATTGTTGGGGGCAATATGTGACTCTGTAAGCCACTTAGAGAGGGCTGTAAAGCACTGTGAAGCAGTATATAGTCTAAGTGCTATTGCTACCATCAATATGCTAGTAATATCCAGCTTCATTGTGCTATCAAAATCTTTTTCCAGTGTCTAGAAGTTGTTGAGGTCTGGATAGGACAAAACACAGTGAAGTAAATAGTAACTATTTATAATTTTGGTTCTTCTGAACTGCAGACCTGCTGCCTCTAAGATAGTACTACTTCTCAAATGATAGAGTGTCAAGGTTCCAACTGACGAGCCCAACCAAGCAAGCACTGTTGAAATGTTCTGATCTCTGAATGCAAAACTTTATTGAGTGCTTTCAATCTGTGCCGATATGATGTACTCAATAAAGTTTTGCATTCAGAGATCAGAACGTCTCAACAGTGTTTGCGTGGTTGGGTTCGTCAGTCGGAATCTTGACATTCTATCAGTGTTGTCATTTGACAAATAGTACTATCTTAGAGGCAGCAGGTCTGCAGTTCAGGAGTCCTCCAACGAACATGGTTACTTCTGAAAGATCAGGTAGAAACCTTGGATCTTTGTTCAGAAGAGAGAAAACCTGACTATTGCAACTCATGTCCTTATTAACATGTAGTTGGCCTTCTGCAATGTGCTCTGGCCAGATATAGTTGGCCCAAAACACAACAGCCTATCTCAACTGAGTTTAGTTGCTGTGTTTATGTCTCACTTACAGGCCCTGAATAGTTATTAATGAATTTCTAGATGCATTCAAAGTGTTAGTTTGATCAATGAAGTCCTATATGGCTTTGCTTCTAAGCACTTTCAAGACTTCCTTCTCCAACTAAAGTTGATCCATCTGACGTGTTCCTCACAGAGAAGCTGCTTGTGATACTCAAAAGTTCAAGAAGAAGATAAAGTGAGCAAAAATTGTTTATGAGGAAAGGTATTATACTCTGGAATAGTCTTTTTCTAGAAGTCAAGCTGGGCCCTTCAGAACTGACCTTCCAGAAGGTCATGCTCTTCTGAAGCTCCTTTAGAGATGAATGTGCACCATATGGAACCAGATTTTCTTGCCTGTTGATTATTTGGTATTCTGCATTATGTCAGTAGTTTTTTATTTGATTCATGAAATTGAATTGAGTTGAATTACTGTAAACATTTAATAGTTTTTACATTGTTGTCAGTCACTATAAATCTGAAATATTGAACTGCATACAAATGTAGGTAGGTAGCTAGCTAGCTAGCAGATTGAAGAAGATTCTGCAAAAAGTGGGGTCATGACCATGTTGGAATGAAGACAAGGAGAGGAACCGTTTAAAACATGCCTTCTACCTCACAGCATAGCAAAGTTTTCAACTGACAGTTTTCATTTATATAACCGCCACATAAATTTTACTTAACTCAAGAGTGAAATGTATCCTGTGCTTCAATAAAAGAGGTAAACCTGTGCTATATGGACAAAACTAAGGGAATTGAATTCTAAAGGACTGAAATCAGCTAAATATGGTAAAATGTATGCTATGTATCTATGAGACTGAAGCATATTGTGGCAATCAATCAAATTATATAAGGGAAAATGTGTTCAGATTTAGGTTATGAATGATTCATGGTACAAAATATTGCCTTTGGAATATCAATTGCCCAACCTGAGAGGAACCCCCAAATAGGATAAAATATTAATATATTAGGATGGCATTCAGATTACTGTGCTAAACATTTGTATAATAATAGCATGTTTCTAAGCTACCTGGAGATTTCATACAAACACAAATATATGTCTTGTATTGAGCGCTTGTTAGCATTGCTTGATATATATCTGTCTATTAGACAGAACGGTAGATAAACTCATTAGATAAGAATTTTTTGACAAAAAAAGAAAAGAACTACCAATACAAGTATACTGTTAAAGGGATTGAATGTCATACTTAAGAAGTTATAAATATTAATAAGAAAATTATCATCAAAATAAAATTAATCTTGGGACCTTACCTACTGAAAATTCTACTAGGAGATAAATATTGTATCCTTTTTAAGAAGTCTCAGTAATTACTAATGAACCATGATTACTATTTACCTTTCACAGTAGTTCTATCATTTCCTCCCATCTAAACATCTCTCAGAACTGTTGCAGTACCACTGCTTTTTTTATTGATCTTCTGAAAGCCATTAATGGATCTAAAACACTATCCAACTCAAGGTCATCTGAATTAAAAACAGAACTCATTAGCTTTTTTTTAAAGAAAAAAGTTAAAGAGGTCTTGTTCATTAAAAGTATTCCCCTTTTGATAAATAATCTATTAGAAGGTTGGAAACTCTGAATTGAAAAACAATCTCCTCCTGGTTGCTCCAATTTATTGAGAATTCATCTTTGTTCTTGTGTCATACAAAACTCAGTGAAAGCCATTGAGAACCTAATTTCCATTGAAAATATAATTAATTCATCTTATCCACAAATTTTTACAGTAATCCTTTTTTTTTGTAAAGTACACATATAAGCCCAAATACCATAAAAATGTGCCACCCACATGCCTTCATGTGGGACAGAAGAAACAAGTCACATTCATATTTCTATACACATAAAATGAGGGATTCTCTGATAAAGACCTGGGAAGAGATTACATTACATGAAAATCCCGGGTTGGCTGTTCACCATGGAGGTAATGACCCACCCCAATACACTAGACGTAGGTAAAATGTCTAGATATAATGAAATTTTAGATAATCAAGGAACATTAAAAACCAATCAGGAACTGAAAGATCAGGGAATAATTATAGATTGGTGGCAATATCTTCAGTTACAATCAAGATATAAAAAAGATGCAGAGGAATATGGATTTGATACCAAATTACAACAACTAGATAAAAAATTTCCCTGAGGAGAAATTAATAACAAGAATATATAACTATTTACTAAAATTCAATATGAAAGAGGAAATAATAAAAGGACCCATGATAGCATGGGCCAAAAATTTCAGACATAATATTGAGTTTGAAAATTGGGAGAAAATTAAAAAAATAACAAAATCTTCTGCATATAAGGAAAATCAATATAAGATGTTTTATCGTTGACATTTGGCCCCAACAAAGTTGGCAAAAATGTACCCAAATTTGAACCCAAGTTGTTGGAAATGCAAACAGAGACAAGGTACCTTCTTTCACTCATGGTGGCTATGCCCCAAAGCAAAAAAATATTGGATCAAAATACAAAAGTGGTTGTATGAAATAACAAACTGTCAAATAGAATTTAAGCCGGAATTGCTCCTTTTAGGGATAATTAAGGGGAAATATAACAAAAAGACAAAATATATTATTTTGCATATAACTATGGCAGTGAGAATCGCATTCACACAATGCTGGAAAAAGGATAGAATACTGTCAGAAGGTCTAGTAATTCAAAAGATTTTAGAATGCGCGGAAATGGACAAACTCACCTTAGAGTTAAAAGGTAAAGAAGATTCGGAGTATTATGCGGTTTGGGAAAATTGGTATGAATGGATGGACAATAGAAATAAGATTTGTAAAGATAAGAAGAAGGTATAAAAATGTATATAAATAATTAGAAATGTTTGGAAATGTGTATTTGTAACAAAGATGCCTCAATACTATTGAAGAAGATTGAGATGTGTAAAGAGAAAAAATTGCAATAAAAATATTTGGGGGGGGGGAATGTGCCACCCAGAGGTAATCCAGTTGTAAAAGTTAAAACATACAAAAATTTTGAGGGTTGGCTTATTTAAAGGTAGCTCATTTTTCATGGTCATTTGGTTAAAAATTCAATGGTCATGTTATCTATTGATGAACTTATACACAAGTATATATAGTAAACCAGCCCCCAGGCCATGGCCTGCTACCAGGCCTTGAGCCCTACAAACTGGGCTGCGGAAGTGGAACCATCCAAATGGAGCTGCACATGCGCACACATGTGCGGCTTTGCTCCGCATTTGGAAGGCTTCTCACTGGGTGGTCGAATGCATCAAGAAAGACACCAACACAGGTTCTATCTTGGGTGAGCTGCCCCGATCAGGGTTGGGGGAACTCTTTTTATTGGGAACACACAAAGGGGGTGAGTTTCATCCAATCATTATGTTACATGCGTAGGAATGTTAGTGGATGCATCGCATCTCCCAATAACAATGCCATGGTAAATTTAAACTAGCAAACCAAACTGCATTTCAGTTAACTGCCCTTGTGACGTGTTTTATGGTCTTGTTCCTGGTGTCTGTTTTCAGCCTACGTGAGACCTAGCATGCACCGGAACCATTGAGGTTGCTCACGTGAGGCTTGGCACACAATGGAATTGGCCCATTACAGCATCTCCTCTGTTTTAGTTTTATATGGAGGAAATTCTTCTGGATCTTCATCACTACCCATGCAAAAATTTGTGCGAGCGCACGCATCGGGGTCTTCTGAGGGTATGACTTTGTACAGAGGTTCTTTTTCCCAGAGGGCATTAACCTGTGCAATGGCTCGCTTTTCAGCTAATAAAGACAGACTATTGGAGATGGTACGAACAAATATTGGTAATACACATGGAAGAATAACGCATCCTGCAGCAATCATACCTATGAGAGCTACTATGGCTTGTAATCCTGGTAGTTTAGGGAACCAAGAACTAAAAATATTCTTAAAATCAATACCTTGCCATACTTGATTAGGATTGTAGGTTAATTGTCGCATCTCAGTTGTTAATTGTGCTACTACTTTGCCAACTTTGTCAATTTGAAGACAACAGTTTGTAAGATTGAACCTACCACATACCCCTCCTTCTTTGGCTAGTATGTAGTCTAAAGCTAAACGATTTTGGTAGACAGCTGTGCGTAATTTGTCCGTAGCAGTTGCTAGAGTGTTTAGAGCCTTGTCTATACGTTGTCCTGCTAAATCTAAAACAGCTTGTAAACGCATAATTCTATTAATCATGTATATGGGGGTTCTGTACCCCCAGGAGCCGTCTTGGGCCCAACTAGCAATGCTGAAGGTGCAGACGATTCTTTCTGAGGTCCAGGTGTCCCCTTCATATTCTGATTGACAGGGGAAACCTGCAAAGGTATTATCGGTGTCTCTTTTCTTGTGGGATAATGTATCATACACAGGGATGCCCAGTTCTTGCTTGATGGAGATCGGTAGGAGGAAAAAGGAAGGTCTTATCCACCCCAATACACATGACCCTTGCCAATCTGCTGGAAGGGACGGATAGGCTAGGTTACCACAAATCCAATAAATGTTATTTGGAGCTGTCCAAATTTGAGAGGATGTTGTGTCATAGAGATAAGGTAGGAGGGAGGTGTTGAATTTGGCAGGTGTGGTGGTAGCATTGTCAGGTGCTGTCCAAGTCTGGTAGGAGTTATCCCATGTACCTAAGCAAAGGAGGTGTCCTACTGGAGTGGATCCATTTCGGGAAAAACAGTTTCTACCAATTAAGTTAGTGGTAATTGTCCAGATAAGTGGATCGGAAGCTGTTCTAGCTGTTATGTTTCCTACAGAAGACATGTTATTAAACAGAGATGGCGAGGCTTCTAAGGCTTGCCATGGCCATTGTTCTCCTGTGGTGGTTCCCCCACAGACAAAACAATTGGTTACTGCAAGTTGTTTTGCAATTTTTTCTGCCATATCCATGAACAAGTTTTTTGCCATAATGCTGGTATCAGGGGCTTTTTCTAATTTCCTTAAATTATTATATACTGACCAGCCTAATGATGTTTCCTTGCCTTCATAAATTATTTCAGTTTTTATGGTAATGTAAGTATTTGGGTCTATTCCTGTGCCATCAATCCCTATACCATAAGTTTCCAAGGCAGGGTGTTGCCTGGAGATAGTGATTTCTACCTTATTGTCTGTGGTAGACCCTGATATTCGTTTGAAATGTGACAGATGATTGCAACCTGAGTACCCTCCCCCGGTATAATCACAGACACAAGACCAACCCGAGCACTCAACGGAACCTCCACAAGGGGTCCAGTGGTTGGGGTTCCCCATGGCCCAGTTAATGGGTGTATGACACAAGTATTTATGATTGTGGGCGTACGTTGATTTCCAGTCATCCGACCCGCATGAATGTCCCCCTGGTTTAGAACAAGCAACACAAACATCAAAGATTATAACAATTGGGTTAGTACCGTCCTTGAGCACGGTGGTGTGGTTTAGGTAATAAAGTTTTCCTTCCCCTTCAGGATCGGATCTGCCAGAGGTTTTTGGAAGTCCCGCCCATAAGGTGACGTTGAGACGTACAGCTGCCTTGGGATCGTAGCAAATGGTTTTTGAGTTCATCTTGCATAGATGGTACATGGTCCCATTGTTTTGGCAAGTTTTTCCCGTAGGAAGGCACTTCTGCGGTTGTTGGGTATGGTAGATGAGAGTTAGTTGAGTGGAACCTGCCTGCGTGGTTTTGGTCAGGCAGGGGGTGCAACCATCTGATGCGCTGGCAGAGTTCTGCGATCTCTTAATCCGATGTAGAAAAGGGGTGGCCTGAGCATAAATGTCAGGCTGACTTGAGAATTGTCTGTGATAATGACGAGGTGAACGGGGTCTAAGGACTGTCCAGGATTCATAAATGTTGCTTATGGAATCATAGAGGCGTCTACCGGAGCAATAATAGGTGGTGGCAGTGGGGCGAAGTATGAGGAGTGTAGTTCGAGGGGGATGTTCAAAAGTTTTGATCTGGAAGGAAGCATTGCTGGAGATGTGGGGCCACGGCTTAGGGAGCGTTGACCATCTGAGATAGGGGGGAAAGATGTCCCCAGATGCAGTGCAGGTCAGCAGGAGGGGAGTACCTGGCGTGAAGTATGTCACTCGAGATGGAATGGAGACCTTGGAGGCATGTGCAGCAAGAAGGAGGAAGAGGGTCGGCAAGGCAACGGGACGAATCATGTTGATATGTCTGCAGGTGGTCACTTTTCTACCTTGGGGTGGTATGGTCTGATGTGCCGTCCAGGAACCCACAGGACACGATCTGGAAGCTGGATAGCTGCGTAGCCACGACCCCAGGTGAGGAGAGCAGCAGGACCCTTCCAAGTAGGGTCTGGCAGTTGGCGGTAGTATACCTGTGGTTTGGGAGAATCAGGGGAGGTGGGAGGAAAAATGCCGCTCCGCTGCTGTCATAGCAGGGGTGCCTGAGAGATTGAGGAAGTTGAGAGTATAAAGACAGAGATTAAGAGTGTCTTGCATCGCCGGGAGGCTAGGGGTTCTTTTCCCTTTGATCAAATGTCGTTCTAATGCTGTTTTTAGCGTTAAGTTAGCCCTCTCTGCTATATGCAGTATCTGTTTTTATTTCATTTGGGCGTCCCAACGATGCAAAAGTGCGAATGCAATGATTGATGACATGTTTGGAGGCTTCTCCTCTTTGCGGAGTTGCCATTATGAACCCTGAATAAGTATCAATTGTAACATGTAGATACTTCCAGGGGGCAAATGAAGGAAATTGAGTAACATCCATTTGCCATATTTCGCGAGGCTTTCAACCCATGGGGATTTACCCCTAAGGGAATGGAATGGGCTTGTTGACTACAGGTGGGGCACTGCTGTCTAATGGCTGAGGCTTCAGCCATAGTGAGGTTGAAATGTTTCATGAGAGCTTTGGTGTTTTGATGGAAATAAGAATGGCTCTCCCAAGGAGTCAATGTGTGTGATGTCATGATGCCTGCAGCCGCTTGATCAGCCACATCATTGCCTTCCTGGAGGATTCCTGGGAAGGGTTGGTGGCTACGAATGTGTGCTACAAAGAAAGGATGTTGACGCTGTGCAACAAGGTGTTGTAATGTAACAAAAAGAGAGAGGAGGTTTTTATCAATTGCAGGAGAGAGGTAAGAGTCATGAATAGTGGAGACTATTTGAGTAACATATAGGCTGTCTAAAAGCAAGTTGATGGGTTCGTTAAAATTCTGGAAGACTAATATGGTTGCAGCAAGTTCAGCTCTAGGATATTATGTCAGCAGGCTTTTTCCCCCAAGTAAGGGCTTCAAACAATGGAGAAAGAATATCAGTGGTTAAAGACAGAGTTGAACCAAGGTGGGTTGAGAAGCCAGAGACAAAGAGGGAAGTGAAGGATAGGCAGTAGCAGAAAGCATTCTATAGCCCAGATATGCGTATGGAGTTAGTACTTCGGTGAAATCAATCTGTGTTCTCTGGAAAGGCCAGCCCACTAGGGGTTGCCCTCCCATTTTTTTTTTCCTTGCTGCTTTCTTGTTTACTTTCAAACATATAGTCCGAGAGGGAAGCCCCCCCTCGGGCAGATAGAGGCTGCAGAATCCTCTTGCAATCCTCATTTGCATTTTCAACAGCCAGTTTTAACAGAAGCTTCTTCATTTGAGATTTGCCTATGAATGGCTTTCTGAAGCTCCTCTATGAACGCATCAACGGGACAGAGAGAGAGCTCCTCTGGAGTAAGAGAGCCTTCTCTGCGTCCCTGCACCATGGCTTGTGTGATTGCTCCCATGGGTGTTTGATCCTCCGCTGAATTTGAGTTAGGAGGATTTATGGGTTTAGAAGCAGTGGGGGGGGAGAGTTTTTAATGGGAAAGCGTCCTTTGTTTTGGTTTCAGCTGTATAGGGAGGAGGAGGATCCCCAGGGGGGGGCTTTGGTCAGCGCTGAGCCATGGATTGTTAAGCATTCCATGACTGTCCTCCACATGGTCAGAATTTTTGGCAGAGCCCTGGGGTTATCATGAAAATAATCACCCAAACGTTGCCATGTGGAGACTTTCAAGGACCCTTTCTCCGGATAAGCCGGGCATTGCGTGTGAATGTAAGTCAAAAGGGTAATAAGGTCCTTCTTAGTTGGAATCAGGAGCGTTTTGCCCTGACTCCCAAGAATACGAATTGAACTCCTCGTTAATTCCCCTAATTCCTGCAAATGTGCCATCTGCTCTTTGGAGAATTTTCCGCCCATACTCACCTGAAGGGAGGATGTCTTCTTTGATGAAGATTCCTGGGGAGGGATCCGTGACACGAGACGGCTTCCCTGAGTTGCAACTGGCTCGTCCGGCCGGGTGAGATAGGCAGTCGAAGAGAGAGACGCACCCGTTTCTTTTAGCGGATCACGTCGGGGTCACCAATTGCGGCTTTGCTCCACATTTGGAAGGCTTCTCACTGGGTGGTCGAATGCATCAAGAAAGACACCAACACAGGTTCTATCTTGGGTGAGCTGCCCCGATCAGGGTTGGGGGAACTCTTTTTATTGGGAACACACAAAGGGGGTGAGTTTCATCCAATCATTATGTTACATGCGTAGGAATGTTAGTGGATGCATCGCATCTCCCAATAACAATGCCATGGTAAATTTAAACTAACAAACCAAACTGCATTTCAGTTAACTGCCCTTGTGACGTGTTTTACGGTCTTGTTCCTGGTGTCTGTTTTCAGCCTACGTGAGACCTAGCATGCACCGGAACCATTGAGGTTGCTCACGTGAGGCTTGGCACACAATGGAATTGGCCCATTACAGCACACATGCACTTGCCTGCCACTCACACGGAACCATCCCCATTCCCCCCCCCCCACTGGTCCACAAAGCCGGAAAGATTATACTTTACTGTCTGCAGTAAAGTATATTTTGTCAAGATGAACTTGCATTTTATCTTGACAAAATAATAACCATGATAATAATAGATAACAATAGGTAACAATAGATATTTGGCTTATCAGTTTATCCCAAGATAAGGTGGAAAGGAAAATATACCTTTGAAAATACTTTCAGGGAATATGAGTAAGTCCCAAATGAAGTGGCTTTTAGAGTCAAAAGCATAAGTGACATGACGTTTCTTATGCAACTCTATTTCTGTAAGATTGGAGGGTGGGGGGAGAGAAAAAGAGAGAGAGGGAGAAGGAGGAAGAGGGAAAGGGAGAGGGAGAGAGGGAGGGAGGGGGAGAGCCAATTATGAAAGAACAAAATGCAAGACTTTGAGATAGAATATCGTGTTTGCATGTAAAATTTTCTGTAATTTGAAAAAAATTGTCATGCAACAATGCTGATGAGCCTCTGGGAACATCTTCCATTGCACCAGAAGGAAGTCACTTTAATTAGGTTAAAAATTGAAGCGCTCACCCAGGCCATTGCCTCAATTTCTTTTTCTCCAAAAAAAAAAGCACTGCTTTACATCCTCAGTACAGTTGGTGACTATGCTCTCAATATACTTTTATCTCCATGATTTTAAAGTAATTCAAATATTTGTGAAATATTTGTGAAAAACATCTTGTTCTGCAACAGCCAATTACTTTAATATAAAGAAAAATTCTATGGCCGTCAATATGTTCGTATTATCTCCTGTATCTCAAGTTCATTGATAACAGACCAATTAGGGTACTGACTAGAGGGGGTATTCAGCAGGTTCTGACCAGTTCTGGAGAACCAGTAGCGGAAATTTTGAGTAGTTCGGAGAACTGGCAAATACCACCTCTGACTGGAGATTTCACAGTATCCTTCCCCTGCCATGCCCACCAAGCCATGCCACACCGACCAAGTCACACCCACAGAACTGGTAGTAAAAAAAAAAAATTGAATTTCACCACTGGTACCAACATGTCAGGCTTACTTGTGTTAACATTTAATGTTAACATAAACTAAGGTATTAGTATTGAACATTCGAAAGCAGAATGTAAAAAGCATCAGAAAATGCTTCTTGTCTGGATTATTAAGAAAAGAGACACAGCATTGTTATGAGTCATTCCTAAAACATACAGTCACAAACAATATAATCAAATATACTTTGCTATGCGTAGAGAATTCATAGAAGACAGAAAGAATGAGAGAAAGGAATTGTCTGCTGTCAGTCTGCATTTTTAATCTGTCCAAGAGAAGCGTATCTTTGAGGAGGTGAATTCATTTAGATGGTATTTCTATGAATTGTCATAAGTGAATTAAAATTGGTCTACCCATAATACTGCTAAATAGTTCAGGGCAGAAGCAAAGGGTATCACAGGATATCTTCCAATAATTCAATGGCAGAGTAGGTGACAGCTAGATCCCCATTCAAATCTCAACATGCCATTAACTAACTACAGCATACACTCATTACGGCAATTCTCTGAACAGATTATTTGTAATACAAAAAAGTACTGGCTTACAAGGTTGCTTTAAAGATTAATAGATATATAGCACTTTGGTGTGTTGCAGGATATATGTCATATAAGAGCAACATTAACAATCATGGTAGAAAATGATATTTGTTCAAATCATTCACTCTTTTTCATAATTCACACATTTAAAAGGCATGCATTATATGTTACATAGTTACAGGGCATAATTATTTGGTTCACATTGCATCTTGCAAATGGACATCAAATAAGAGACTGTGCAACTGGGCAAATATTGGGGTATAATAATAAGCTTAGTAGTCTGGTTGGAATTATCAACTCATGTTCACAATATGTTTCCCCTCTTTTTTTTCCTGCAGTACTACTGCTCAATGGCAAACCCCAAATTTGAAGTGCTAAAGGACATAAATTCAATGTGTAGCATCTCCAGTTGAAATAATTTTAAGCAGCAAGCCTTGGGAGAGAAACTGCTGGTGTTTTGAAGAGTTTCTGAATAGACAGAACTGGGTTAAACAACCTAGGATCTGACTCATGTATGATACTATTTAAGCTTTGATATTCAACACAGTTCATTACTGTGTGATTCTAACACAATGGCAAATTTTGTTTTATTTTATTTGTAAAGTGAACGAAAAATACATTTTATATCATTTATAAGTAGAATATATTTTAATCAATTGAAATAACTGTCAGCTGGTGCTCCATTCAAAATCCAAGAAAGAAATACTTAGACTCCATTATTTAGAGAAAAGATATATTTTACTGGAAATCAAGTGGTAGCAACAAAAGAATTCTGAATCTGAGAAAATGGGCGCGTAAATCACATATACAAAGTGATGGCAATGTTCCCACCCCCAATAGTTCAATTGGTTCATCCAATTAAAAGTTGTGTATATCATCATGTGGGCATCTCCAGGTGGTGATGAGGCCTCTGTCCGTTGACCTTGACATATTTTGATAAAGAGTTGCAGCTGCGTATAGCATAGGATAGAAGCCTAAGCAAGAATATACCCCCCCCCAGTTTATATAGTTCTGTTTTGTAACACCTCCAGCTCACTTCCCATAACCATATCCCCCCTCCTCCCCCCGTTACTTATGACAGCCGAAAGATGCAAAGCAAAGGGAGAAAATCTTAAAGGCTGACAATAACACTGTAAGACATAATAAAAACCAAGTACCCCATCTTACTCAAGTTAAACAATTAATGCTACTTTTTATGTGTCGAGTCCTAGTGACTGTTAAATAAATCACTTCTATCATGAAATATTAAACATGTACCTTTGTTATCCTATTAATTTTCTGCATTTGTAACTTTACAAGTTTGTGTTTTATTCATTCTGAGGTATATTATTTGTGACAATCAGGGTAAATGTATTCTTTATTAAGTGAACAAAACCTATACAGAGATTATATATCTTCATTTCTGATGTTCAAAATATAGTCATCTATTTTTAAAAAATGAAAAACACTAATCTTTATAATATCTTGTATTTATGTTTGAATATATGTATGTGTTCTAATACTTCCTGCAAATATGCCTTTGTTTATGTTATAATTTAGGCAGAAGAGATCATGAGCAATTATATATAGTAAATGGTTTATAAAATATTCTGCATCTACAAGATGAGCAGAATTATTCTGAGAATAAGAAAACAGTAACCATGACAGTGTGATGAATTCTTCATTTGGGTAAAAACAGCCATCAATTTTCCTAGCCTAATTTAATGTTTTCCTATCTAAGGTCTTCCAGAAATGTAGGATTTCAACTTCTATAATTTTCAGCCATTATGATTAAACAAGTTAAATTATAACACCTCTTGAAGGCACCTATCCAAAGAAAGAAACCATAAAACAGCACTAAACTGGTAATCAACTCTTTCTTTCAAGTGTTGTTTTGAACCTTTTTCAATATATTAATTTGATATACATACACACACACACTGCTCCAACAGATCCCAGAAACAAAATCAAACCTATCTGTTCAGAAAAGTGCAGAGCTAGAACCAGGTAAGATACCATGTAAAATCCTCAAACTCCCAGGCTTTTGGTAAAGGACCAAGATTGAGAAAGGCATATATCACATTATAAACACATTAACATCTATCTATTGGGGTAGAAGAAGATATATACAGCACTACATTATATATGTATATCTATCTATCTATCTATCTATCTATTTATCTATATCTTATTCTATCCCAATAAACAAATGTTAATCACAAAAAACCTTTCCAAACAGCTGTTTTCACAGCTTTCCTAAAGGTCAGGAACAAAGATACCATTCAGATCTCTGGTAAAAGGTTATTCCAGAGCACAGAAGCCATGAGTGGCTTTTTGCTTTCCCTGGATCATCCACAAGGATGAACCCCCCAAAAATTTCAAGGCTAATTGTGCAAACTTGGCGGTAGAATTAAAATCAGTCCTGTGATAATATGATCTCTAAATTTTGCCCCTTGCAGCTTTGTTTAAATAAAAAAAATCAGTTATTTATGTAATACTAACAAAACATATAATTAGGTAAGATCAGATAGGGTCAGGTTTAGCACAGTGCCTACAGATACAACCATGCATATCCAATTGTTATCCAGCTGTGCAGAAATACTGCATAAAAGAAAAATCAGAGTCCTGGAATTCTTAACAATTAAAATTAAAGACCTGAAGGGTAGCAGCACATCTGAAAAACCAATAAGGCATACTTAGAAATCAACAAGACATACATAGTCATAAAGAAGAGACAGAATATAGCATTTTTTAAAAAAAAATTGTAAGTGCCATGAAAATATATAATATGTATTTATAAACAAAAAATAAAAACTTGGTAAAGTTTATCCACTAGTTATATTTTATAGTTACCCAGTATGATGTTCATGTGGATGTAAAATATTAAGATTCTTAAGAAAAATTATAAAGGAAGGTTCTTTGCTATCCAACTTCTAAGGAAAGGCAAGTAGTACTGACTTAGATCAATGCACGTTGTTTATGTGTGATTTTGACATTATAACTAGTTTTTATGATTTCTTGTATATTGCTGCTTCAAATTACTCAAATCTCACGTTCACAGCTGACAATATAACACAAGATGGTATTAGATATAAAAGTTGAAAATGCCAGCAACAACTGTAAATGTCACCCTACCTTAACAGGTATATTCAGAAAACCCAGGCTTTGTCCTCAATTTTACAACTTCATTAGATGATGAAGAAAATATTTTTCTCTTTTGAAAATTTAAAAAAGAAATCAGCAATTTATATTATTTTGCCATTTGATAAGTAGGTTGCATTATGCTGATTCCTATGATCAAGAGGACACAAATGTCACCAAAACTCACAATTATTAGTTAATTAGCTTTTTCCATAAATTATTTTGGTGGAAATTTGTTTACTCAATTTTTTGTTATGTCTATAATTGCATCAACACATTTCTCTGATTAAACCTGAAATTCTGTAGTATATTTTCAAGATAATTTCACATCCAAGATATTTAACACCTGGAACAGCTTAGCAACAGAAAACTAACATCCTCCCCCTATTCTAGAATACAGGTAGTCCTCCACTTACAACCGTTCATTTAGTGACCGTTTGAAGATACAATATCACTAAAAAATGTTACTTCAGACTGTTTGTCCCACTTATAACCATTGCAACATCCTCGTGGTCACATGATCAAAATTTGAATGCCTTGCAAGTGGTTATTTATGATGGTTACAATGTCCCGGGATCCTATGATCATCTTTTGGGACCATCTGACAACCAAAGTCAATGGGGAAACCAGATTCACTTAACAACCATTTACTAACTTAACCACTATGATTCACTTGACAAGTGTAGCAAGAGAGGTCGTAAAATGGGGCAAAATTCATTTAACAATTGTCTCATTTAGCAACAGAAATGTTGGACTCAATTGTGGTCATAAGTCAAAGACTACCTGAAATGCATGCTATAGCTGATCTGAAAAAGCTAAACAAAGCTGGACTATTCCCTTTTAAAACAAACAATGTGTAAAGAACAGGGGAGTGGGGAAGTAAGGTGTAGTAAACAGAACAAATTAAAAGCAGGAGAAAAGAAAAAAGATCCAACTAAATTTATATGCTGACTATTTATTACATCCTCTCTAATTTTCTACCCTTGTCGCCCATCCTTGCTTCCATCAAATCCATATACTGATTAATACATTACAGGCAGTCCTTATGATCAGCTGCTTAACAACCATTCAAAATTACAAGACACTTTTAAAAAGCTACTTACAACCTGTTCTTAAAGTTAAAATTGCATCCCATAGTCACATGGCTGCTATATGCAACATCTTTTGCCTGTTTCCATGTGTTTTGCTTCCCTGCTGTACATTTGGTTCTTAAAGTTCTTAACTTCCTCTTTCTGAAAAAGTCATCAGCTCCCTCCAGCCACATGTTCCTTGGTTTTCCTCCTCCTTTTCTATTGATCTCTAATCCTTCATCTATTTCTTTTTGCAATTCATTTCTCATTCATTCTCTCTAAATCTCCTGAGGATAACTCAGTCTACATGCACTCATCATCCATAATTCTGGACTGCAAGTCTTCTTTTAACAATCAGAAACACTTCTCAGGTACTCTCTTCCCATTCAATTTACCCAAGTGTTTCTTCTAACATGTCCAACATTCACTTCCTCATAAGAAAATGGGCAGAACCATTCCATTTTTATTTGTTTTGACAAATCTCTTCTTCTTGTGCCATATCTGTCATCGGGCATTGCCGATCATGTTTGCAATCCTATTTTTATCAAAAGCTGCACAAAAAAATGAGTAGTATTTGATAAGTTTTTTTAGCACAGGCCATATATTACCCACTACCTTTCACCAGCATCTGCCGTATCCATCTAAAAATTTCTCCTTCCATTGTCCCATCTTTAATAAATGTAAATGTAGGAAAAATAACTGCTGAGTTAAAAAAAAAAAAAGCTTATCATGCAAAACAAGCAACATCTCACTGTTAGATTATTTCTCCCAAAAACAGTTATCAACATTTGTGGAAACAATTGCAAATATTGGTAATGGCTGTCTTTTGATTTTGTTTCATCCAAGGTGAAAGAGATATATGCCACAGCAGTAACCATCGATGCCTATAATAATATTATTCAAATTCTTCCTCTTTGCAAGGTAACACTGTGTGTCCTGCTCAGGATGACTTTGCTTGTCCTCCAGGTACACCCAAAGGGCAACATAGACAATAATGATCCATCTGTTCACTACTGGCAACTAGCAAACTTCTAATAAAGACAGATGTGGGTCACCCTGTACAAACGTGCTGCAGGGTGCTAATGAATCCTCCTAATGGTCACTACCTGCCACTTTAAACTGATTGATGAACAAAAGGGTTAAGCTTGAAAAGCTAAGATGAGTGCTACGGACTATCATCAGTCTTACTACAACATCTCTTCTATACTGACAGCCTTGCTCTTTTCTGTCATCTTTCTAGTTTGATCTTTATACGAATATACTCTGAAGCATACCAAATAATAATAATAATAATTTTATACTTTCACAAGTGGGAGAATGAATGAGAGGTTTTCTACTAGATGAACTGTTCTAGTACACTGAACGTTCAGGTGCAATATGTTTACAATTTACCGCTTCATCAAAAGTCTTTCCAAACATAAAAATAGCCATTTGTAACTAAGTCCAATGTTAAATGACTTGCAATGTAATGTTTCCTGTTACAGATACTTTTTCCTACCCACCATTCATTTCACCATGCATTCGTTAGTACAGTAATGAAGTTAAAAGTAACATTTATTAAAATTCATTACAAATTCTATTACTAGATCCTTCAAGGTTCCACCCAAAGTGCTTTCCACTTGATTTCTCTAGAAAATTTGTAAAATATTAATCAACACAGTTCAATACTGTGCATGCAATGCATGGTTCGCTAAACAGTTATATGCAAAATTTTAGACACCCTTGGTCACATTGTATGTTTCAGTGTATCCTTAAGTGAACAGATTTTTATTATTTCATAATTATTATACTGTTCAACTCCCAACAACTCTGGGCAACTCCCAATTTTTAAAATAATAAAAAACCTCCACATTGCCATAACCTCTGATAGCACAAAGTTAAATACATATTTCTAGAAATTTAAATGCACATTTAATATTTAGGTGTAGCTGTTTACAAATCTGAAACAAGGCCACAATACTCCACATCCTATTCTCACCTCAATAGCAACCCTGTAAATAGGTTGAGCCAAGAGAAAATGACTGGCCCAAAGTCACCCAGATGGCTTTCATGACTAAGGGAGGCTTCAAACTCACTGTCTCCTGGTTTTTAGGCCTACATCTTAACCATTGTGCCAATTGGCTCTCTATGCAGTATATGCAATAATTAGGTACAACCAAGGTTCTTCATACTGTGTATTTACTGAATCAAAGCATATTCTTTGATAAAGTAGTGAGGAAGACAGCAGTAAAGAGCTTCCTATATAATGCTTGAATAACAATTAAATGCAATTATGTATTATGATTAGAACATCAAATATACAACCAGGCCTCAAAACTAGATTATAGATAGTGTGAACTCCATGATGAACTGTGAACTGCAATTTGTAAATTGAATTAATGTTTTAAGTTTTGGTCTATAAGGAGAAAAAAATCTCATGTACATCAAAAAGAAAATTAATATTCTTCAGGATGATTTATTGTTAAACTACTTCATTTGTAATTTGTTTGTCAGTAGTTCTCACCTTTCCTTGGTTATTATGAGTTCATCAAAATATAATAATAGTGTACTTCCAGCAAACATCTCCATACAGCTACTGACTTACACAAAGAGGTTCATGTCTCATCTCCATCAGGTTTCCATTTAAAGATTATGCCCTAGACCACAGGTGTCAAACTCGATTGCGTCACATGACATATTGTGATGTATCGTGATATTTTTTGCCTTTGCAGAGTGGGTGTGGCCTTCACATGATGCATCCGGCCTACAGGCCGCCAGTTTGACAGGCCTACCCAAGACATACTTTGCTGTACCGTCTCTTACAAACTATTTATTTAATTATTTAGTGTATGGCATCTACAGAGGTCATGCAATCACTGATATACAAATTTAGTTTAAATAAAGCATCAGCAAATATACACACAAATACGCACATATACACAAACATATGTTGACAATACACTAAGAGATAATATATTATATTAAGATAAAATCATTATTAAAAACCAGATAGTTGAATGATAGGAAATAACAAGGGTGAGCGATTCATAGGTTTTGGAAAAAGCTTATATATTAAGAATGAACAATCCATTAGTCAGCCAATCACATACATTCAGATATTTTAACAATTATTTTCAAAATGTTAAAGCTGTTAAATGTAAAATTAAAAATTAATTTTAATGCAAAAGATATGACCAAAATAATTTAAACAATTATATGTTCAAAATATAATACAGCTCAAATTTTAAATAGCATATTAAAATTGTCAAATTTCTATCTAAGATAGAAATATTGTAAAATCTTGTGGGGAGCTGCGTTCAGATAAACTGGCTTTAGAGCAAGTAGGGGCATTTGCTTGCAAAATGATCCCTGTTATTTAACATGCACATCACGTCACTGTCACAGAAGTGAGAAAATTTAGAAAGGAAATACCGTGTTTCCCTAAAAATAAGACCCTGTCTTATGTTTTTTGCCACAGAAAAAGGCACCAGTTCTTATTTTCGGGGGGGGAGCATGTCATCCACTGACTCACCTCACTTGCACGTGTCATGCCCAGTCTCCTTTTAGTTGCCCTTAGGAACTTCCTCGGCTTCAGGTAGTTGCAGCCAGGCCTTGCACACTTTGGCCCATTTCTTCTGCAGCCAGCAAGACTTTCCTGAAGGCCTCTGTTATCAGCTACAAAGCCCTTCAGGAAAGCCTCGCTGGCTGCAGAAGCAATGGGCTGAGGTGTGCGAGGCCTGGCTTCAACTATCCGAAGGTAAGTAGTAAAGCAGCTCCACCCCTCTCCCATCCCCACCCTAGTTTAATTTTTACCTGTGCACCCTGGAGTGGGCAGGGTTTTAATTGGGGCTTATTTTGGGGGTAAGGCTTATATTGGGTGTACATGTAAAAATCAAGCTAGGACTTACTTTCTGAGTAGGTGGTATTTTCAGAGAAACACGCTATTATGCAAAATGTGCCAAAGTCACATAATTTCCAGACCTTCCATGGCTCAGTAATGTTGAGGTCATCCTCTTGCTCCCAACCATTCACACAGCAGGTCTCAAGTGTGATCTGAACTATCTGGAGCAACACTCTTCCATCACTCCTCACTCACCATCTCCACCACATGCCACAGCTAGCAACGAGCCTATTATACCAGCCAAATTCTTTTAATGTTCTCTTCTTTCCCTTTTCTCTTTTTGTTGCCTTTCCTTATCCAGTTGTGCTTTGTTTGTTTTTTCCAGTTGTTCATAGTGCCACAATCAGTAGCTTTTATTCATACTTCAATTTGCCTATCATGGTCCACTCATATAGCTATAATGTAAACCAACCCAACTATTTAAAGAAAATGCAATCCCAATCCTCACAATCTTCATTCTATCCTGGGTGCCATCACAAAAAGACATCCCTGACTACCACTAATAGCTATTCAGCCTCTGCTTCAATATAATCATTTCATATCTTTTGATAACTGGTTCTGCTATCACAACACTTAGATTTTTCTTCTAACATTCAATTGAAAGACTCTTTGTGTGATTATAAGGCCATGTTTCTGTCTCCACATGGGGTGATGGAGGATTTTGACTCTCAAATATATGAGGAGGGCTATCATAATTATAGAGGATGCCCTTGAAGAAAGTAAGGAAGAATCATTACTAAGGCAACAATCACATACGTGAGGCTTGAACCCAGACCAAGAAAGTGGTTTAGAAAAATATCTCAAATACAACCATCCTCACAATTCAGATGAAAATAAATGGGGAAGGAAGGGAAGCACATTCAGGCTTGTAAGATTTTGTTCCTATAGCTGTTCCAATATATGTGTACAGTGCAATACAATAGTCAAATTGGATGGTGATTAACTATAAACCATCAAGACTTTGTAAGTGTAAGAGAGAAAGTTACCGTATATACTCGAGTATAAGCCGAGTTTTTCAGCCCATTTTTTGTGCTGAAAAAACCCCCTCGGCTTATACTCGAGTCAGATTCCCCTCTGAAAAAAAATGGTGTGGAGCTCCGGAGCTGGGCAGCCGCTTCCCTGCTTCCGTGTTTCCTTTGCAACTTTTAAGCATGGGGGTAATCGGAAGCAGAAAAGTTCTTGCTTTCAGCTTTCTCTGCTTTCAGTCCGCTCGGGAGGAGGGGGAGGAGGTGGTGGCGGCTGCTCGCATTGTTTTCTGAGCTCTAGGCTCATAAAACAACGCGAGCCGAGTCACTTCTGCTCCGCTCAGCTTCGTTTCCTCAGCCCCAGCTGCTTTCAGTCCGCTCGGGAGGAGGGGGAGGAGGGTGGCGGCTGCTCGCGTTGTTTTCTGAGCTCTAGGCTCATAAAACAACGCGAGCCGAGGTCGCTCGGCTCCGCTCAGCTTCGTTTCCTCAGCCCCAGCTCTTTCAGTCCGCTCGGGAGGAGGGGAGGAGGTGGTGGCGGCTGCTGCGTTGTTTTCTGAGCTCTAAGCTCATAAAACAACGCGAGCAGCTCGCTCCGGCTCCGCTCAGCTTCGTTTCCTCCTCCTCCTCCTCCCGAGCGGACTGAAAGCAGCTGGGGCTGAGGAAACAAGCTGAGCGGAGCCGAGCGACTCGGCTCACGTTGTTTTATGAGCCTAGAGCTCAGAAAACAACGCGAGACCGTCACCACCTCCTCCCCTCCTCCCGAGCGGACTGAAGAGCTGGGGCTGAGGAAAGCTGAGCCAGCGACCTCGGCTCGCGTTGTTTTATGAGCCTAGAGCTCAGAAAACAACGCGAGCAGCCGCCACCACCTCCTCCCCTCCTCCCGAGCGGACTGAAAGAGCTGGGGCTGAGGAAACGAAGCTGAGCGGAGAAGCGACCTCGGCTCGCGTTGTTTTATGAGCCTAGAGCTCAGAAAACAACGCGAGCAGCCGCCACCACCTCCTCCCCCTCCTCCCGAGCGGACTGAAAGAGCTGGGGCTGAGGAAACGAAGCTGAGCGGAGCGAGCGACCTCAGCTCGCATTGTTTTATGAGCCTAGAGATCAGAAAACAACGTGAGCAGCCGCCACCACCTCCTCCCCCTCCTCCCGAGCGGACTGAAAGAGCTGGGGCTGAGGAAGCGAAGCTGAGCGGAGCCGAGGCGACCTCAGTTCGCGTTGTTTTATGAGCCTAGAGCCTAGAGCCAGGGCGCTTTCATTGCACGGCGTCGTTGCTGCCCCGAGGGAGGGCGATTCTGGGCTGCGCAATTAGGGGACTTCGTGGCTTTGGGTGGGTGGGTGGGTGGGAGCCAGGACGTTGACTTTAAGCGCTGCCGACCAAGTGTTTCACAAATACCAGTGGGACCTCCGTCCACCACCAACCCTCCCTCTTTTGCCTCCTTCCTTCTGATCAATCAGGTTTTCCCAGTATTTGCTCACAGCTGTGTGCTAGGCGTTGAGCGCGGGATTTCTGATTCCCCTTACACGCGCGTGGATATGCCGCAGGGCGTTTTCTTCCAAACGCCCACGGGCAGAGAACACTGACTTTCATGATAGTGAGATCATTTCCCAAATTAATTGATTCACTAACCCAAAGAAGAAGATGTTGATGACAGTGGGAGGCAGGGGTCACTCTCCCTTGCACGAAAAAAGCAAGAGCCGTTCTTATGATCTCTCTCTCTCCCCGTAATACAGTAGCCCTTTCCAGCATGCGCGATCCTCCCCGCCGCTTTGCACCTTGCAAATGCAAAAACCCCGGGATTTTGCATTTGCAAGGTACAAAGCTGCGCGGCAGATCCCGTGTGCTGGAAAGGGCTTGACTGTATTACGGGAGAGGAGAGAGAGAGATCATAAGAACGGCTCTTGCTTTTTTCTTGCAAGGGAGAGAGTGACTCCTGCCTCCCACTGTCATCATCATCTTCTTTGGGTTAGTGAATCAATTAAACCTTTCATGATAGTGATATCGTTTCCCAAATTTCCCTTAAATCAGGGAAGAAATCACAAAAAACCTTTGGACTGAGAATAAGCCTGTTCCTACGATGCCATTTTTGTTCACTGCAGTGTGAAAAGTGTGAAAAAACACACTTCTTTTTCTTCATCTTCTTGTTCCCTATTTACTGGTCTCTTTCAAAGAGGAAATTGTGAACATCAAACTTATTCTCAACTGTCCTAGTGAAAGTTTTTATTGGTATCTATTTTTATTTTTGAAATTTACCAGTAGCTGCTGCATTTCCCACCCTCGGCTTATACTCGAGTCAATAAGTTTTCCCAGTTTTTTGTGGTAAAATTAGGTGCCTCGGCTTATATTCGGGTCGACTTATACTCGAGTATATACGGTAGTTGTTATTATAAGATGAAAGTCAATCAGTACAGTATGTTATGTCATTCAGGGGTCACTTCTGTCTTACAAAATACAAAACAATTGTATCTCTCATCTATTGTGTCCCACGTACTAGAGGAAAGAATTCCAGAAAATTCTGTAGCAAAACTCTAACCTGCTATCACAATATATAAATAGCCACCAGATAAATAGATCACATATATCAAAGCACACAATATGAAAAGTAATTATTCTTTCTCCATTTGTTTCTGTTAACAGGAATAGGAATATACAAGTGAAAATTTGGGGATCTGACACTTAGCAAAATCAGCAAATACCCCAAAGAAGATAGAAGATTATTAATTGAAGAATAGATAGTTACTTGGGTTCTCAAAATACTATTCCTTCAAACTTCATTCTGTATTAATAACAAACTTCAACTACACTTTTTTGGGGAATGCTGCATATAGATAACATGGGAATGAAGAATAAGCACAAAGGAAAAAACCAAGCTTTTAAATTATGTGCCCTATTGTTCCATGCTTATATACTTATTTGTTATACTTAGTGTTATTTGCTAACAAGTGAAATTAAGTGAATAACTTTCTCATGTACAACCAAAGGTAGCAAACAGGTAGTCCACGACTTATGGCTACAATTTCCTTTGTTAAGCAGGGCAATTGTTAAGTAAGTTTTATTCAATTTTACAACCTTTTTGACATAGTTATTAAACAAATCACTGCGACAGTTAAGTGAATCATGTGGTCATTAAGCCAATCTGGCTTCCCCAATTGACTTCTTGTCAGAAGCTGGCTGGGAAGGTCACAAACCATTATCACATGACCCCAGGTCAGTACAACTGTTTGATCATGTGATCAAACAGGGGATGTTGTAATGGTTGTATGAAAACGGTAATGGTTGTAAGTGTGGAAAATGATCAGAAGACAGTTTTGTTAGTGCTGTTGTAACTCTGAATGGTCACCAAACAAATGATTGTAAATCATGGACTACCTGTACCATCCTTTATATTATGTTCAGGAAGATCCAGCTGACAACAGTTTTCAATAAAAATAAGTCTCCACCAAGAATTAGCAAAGGCAATGGGATTGTTACCCAAATTTAGGAGCCTCTGAAACTGAAATGATGACAAGCAATAACACTATCTTGAACTAACAAATAAAAAGCAGGAAAAATTGATGAACAAATAATAAAATAAACTTGCAACTGTCAAGATTTTAATTTAACAAATCACTTAAAATTTTTGTTCTTCTATTATCCATGGTATCAATCCTATATAGATTCTATAATAAAACTCTTTAAGAGTCTAAAGAGCTGTGGTGGGGCAGTGGTTAAAATGCAGTACTGCAGGATACTTCTGCTGACTACTGGCTGCCAGCAGTTCAGCAGTTCGATTCTCACCAGCTCAAGGTTGACTGAGCCTTCCATCCTTCCAAGGTCAGTAAAATGAGGACTCAGATAGTTGGGGGCAATACGCTGTTAGAGAGGGTTGTAAAGCACTATGAAGTGGTATATAAGTCTACGTGCTATTGCTATAATAATAATAATTTATATGCCATCTATTTCCCAACAACTTTAGGTGATTTATAAATTGTTAAAATATTTAAAAATAAGTAGCAATTCAAGAAATACAAACAAAAGAAACAAAGACATAGAAAAAACAAGCACAGATGGGAACAAGAAAAGGGAAGAAAAGGGGCATCAATCATCTTCGCCAAAAGCCTAGGTAAAGAATCACATCTTGAGGACTTTTC
This sequence comes from Notechis scutatus, assembly GCF_049901735.1. Lineage (NCBI taxonomy): Eukaryota > Metazoa > Chordata > Lepidosauria > Squamata > Elapidae > Notechis > Notechis scutatus. The sequence continues at coordinate 20,268,456 of NC_142012.1, forward strand.
AAAATACCAAGAGACAGGAGCCATTTAAATTTCAGGGAGAACCTGCTTCTCTGTAGCAAAGTGGGGGAGGGGGGAAATGAGCCATGTGAACAAAACAAGAAAAGCCTATTTACTCATAATGCTTACACAATAATCCTATTAAATCTCAGTACTTAGCAAGTCAAGCTATTGTTTTATATACTGGAGCAATATGGACATGAAAAATAGATGGGACAATATGAGTGCTTAAAGAATCAGACCATAAAAAAGTAGATAGATAGTCCTTCATAAGCTGTTGAAATGACTCACCAAACTGAAAACTATCCTCTTAAGGTTATATTCGAAAAAGAAGAGTGAAAACTGTGTCTCTTTTCTATTTGGAAGAAATATGATACAGTGTTTCTCCTGCTGTTTCTCCAATGCTCCCATGGCTTTCAGAAGTCATACAAAAGAATGTGTTATAATAATGTAACAAGAATATATAATCTTTGCAAAGATTGCTTAAGTCTATGCAAATTCATCTTCTAAAAGCCCTGCTTTGTAAAGCCCACCAATATTTTTATTCCACAGCTCCTGCTCCTTTTTTTAAACATATGCTGTTTCAAACAGGAACTTTTAATCCCATCATAAATAATTTTCTACATATTGCAAATGACTATGTTCAGTTAGCGTTACCTTTTTTCCTTCCTGTAATACTATTTCTTCATGATACCGTGGAATATAGGGAACACATTTTTTCTTGTCTTCCTTCTTGATGTTGACATTTTCACAATGCACTGAGCTTTCCCTTTAGAAGATTTGAGGAGATTTATGAGTTGCCTTTTAAATGCCTAAGCTCCTAAAACATGCACAAAATGCTTTTACCCTTTTCCCCCAAGAGGAACATTAAAAACAGCTGCTTTTGCAAGAACAAATGAAAAGCCAGTTTGCTCACTAATAGCCTAGCCTCCACTTCTATAATGGAATAAGATCTATTTTTCATTTTCAAGTTTTCTTCTTGCAGGTAAATCACCAATCAAACTGCAGTCGAGGCTGAGGAGGCCTAGAAAGATGTGTAACTAATATATGCAATAAAATCATGTTTCTTGCAATAATTGTAATAATTTAGCAATGGTTACTTTAGGTTTTCATATTCTGCCTTTATTATTTTTACAAGGCGGCAAACAAATTCAACATACCTACTTTCTATTTTTCCCACAACATAAATCCTGTAAAGTGAATTGGGCTGAGAGAGAATGACTGGACCCAGCTGGCTTTCATAGCAGGATTAGAACTCATGATCTCCCCATTTCTAGCCTTAGCCACTAGACCAAACTGGCTCTTTATAAATACGATAGTATTTTTTAACATTCTTCTTAGCATTTCAAAGCTTCTTTGTGTTTTTAGGTGCTTTACTTTGAGGTCATATTACTTTCCAAAACCACAGATTTTCACAGGAAAATATATATTTTTTTAAAGTATATTCTGTCTTCCAAGTTTCCTTTTTTTATTTATAGCATGCTTTAAAAAAGAGGTTAATTTGGACCAGATGTTTAGATACTTGAATAAGATGAAGCCAGTTTTGGTTGAAGTCAGGCAGTATCAAAATCAAATTAATAAAATAACAATTAAATAAATAAATAAATAATGCCTTATAAAACTGTGGAAATTTAAACTTTAACTATTTGGTTTTACTATTACTAATCTGTTTGTGGTTTCTATCTTTAATGCATCCCTATTTCAAAAACTTTTAGCATTCTTCTTGTGTTATCTTGTAATTTAATTTAAGGAGCAAAAGGAGCATACAAGAAGATAGTTCAAAGCAACTCTATCTCATTTCCTTTTCCTTCTATTCTCCATAAAAGTTATTTTACCCTTAGCCAGAGTAAGTAAGACTATAAGAAAAACAGCTCAAAGATGACCATGATAGAGGAATCTGCATATTTCGACACTCAGATATCTTGTCTTTGTGTGCAGGTTGACCTTCAGAACTTAAATGGATAAAGAAAAATCATCTTTGGGTTTTCTTTAAATTCTAACTAGAAGGAGTTTCATACATATATTGAAAAGCAGATTTAGTCTAGGAACTCATAGGAGATAACTATCAGTGAGTAACACTGATCATAAAGAAACAGATGGGCTGACAAGTTAGCATTATTTACAGGCAACACGAACAAGTAACAATTTTCCTGCCTTCCATCATTTCTCAAAACATGCTACTTAGCAGAGCACTAAATTGATAGTATAGTAGGTGATAACGAAGTTTGGCTTCTTTGAAACAAACAATAGTTAATATTAAGATAATTGGAGATGAGAGGGTTTTTCTAACTCATTTGAGTATCATGATTTAAAAGACTGAGAATGAGGGCTTAGAGGAAAGACTCCTGGGTGTATTTAACTTGGAGAAAATGGGAAGGGAAATAGGAAAGAACTTTTACAAAATCTGAACGTGTTGGAAATAGCAAAAGATCAAGATGTGTTTTCTCTCTCTCTCTCTCTCTCTCTCTCTCTCTCTCTCACACACACACACACACACACACACACACAGAGCGGGGAGGGGCAAGACAAAATATAATGGCGATACACAAGAGTAATTCTTGTTGAATTTAGGAAGAAAAGGTATAATATTAAGATTAGTTCAACAACAGAACCAATTACTGAGGGAATGGATGAACTTCTTTCCCCTAAATTACTTCGATGTTATGACTCTGTGAACAATATGATTAGAATTATTCAATGTTAATCTAGCTTCACTTTTCATTATCCTGGTTTTGGAATGTGGCCTCCAAATAACCCAAAAAAGCGAAGTGTGTCCTCCCTGTCTTCTCCCCCCCCCACCCCGAATTACACAACATTTGTTGATTACAATGTTACAAGGGGCAAATATGATTCAAAGCACCGGTTGAATTACATACGGAATGATATCATAGTCTGCAGGTCCAGGACCCTCATGTGGCTTAAATTCAAGACGCTTTTCTCTCAAACTGCCAAAATGCACTCCTTTATATTTCAAAGTTGGATAGGTTTCATTCTGAAACAAAATGAATACAGAGTTTAATCCTCATTTTTTTCCACAAGACATAAGAAAAGTTTGAGCTACAATTTCATAGTATAAGTTCAGTAAATGTAGGCAATATTAAAGTTAATCAATATGCGGCATAATTCAGACATAAATGAATAATCTGTGCCACTGCCAAAAACTGAAAATTTGCATTTTATGTACATGAACAAATCCAAAAATGCATATTTATTAATTCGTATCCTGCAACTACTATATTTTTCTTCTCAGTAAATTAAATTGATGCATATATAAAACCAATCATTATTACAACCACAGATATGGTACAAATACTTTTATAATAGATAAAGCAGAAAATATCTGTCAACAGTTTTTCCCTTGGATCAGTGAATCAGTTGAATAAATCTGAACATAGATAAGCAAGACAACTGTTTTCTATGTACATGACAATGCTACATATGAAATAGTTTGTAAACTACTTGCAAAACTAGAAAAAAAGAACACAAAAATATAATAGTGTTATAGGAATGGAATTAGAGCACCATCCAGTGGTTTCTAAAAGGTATATTCACAAATCTAAGAAATTTCCAAATACAAATATGTAAGCAATACATACAGGTAGTCCTCAATGTACAACAGTTCATTTAGTGACACATCAAAGTTACAATGATACTGGAAAAAGTGACTTATGACATTTTTCACACTTAAGACTGTTGCAGCATCCCCATGGTTACGTGAACAAAATTTAGATGTTTGTGTTGTGGTTAGCCGGCAGCAGGTGCGGATGGTGGAGGAGAGCGAGGACTCGGATGAGGGGCTGGGACCATCAGGGAGTAGACTGCTGCCTTCAGGAATTGTGGGAGCTGGCAGCAGTGATGAGGAGATTCCTGAGGAGCTTGTGCCAAGTGCGCGTGAGCGCAGGATGATTCGTAGAAGAGAACAACTGGAGCAGCACAGGTGACTCAGGAGTAAGGATACAACATAAGGATACTCCCTCCAGGGAATATAAGCCTGGTTTCAAAAATGCTCTAAGAACCCAGCATTGTGTGTAGAGACTCCGGATTATCTGAAGAATTCTGTCAAGGCTTTTCTGGTTGGACTAATTGGCTGTAAGCCATCTTTTATCTACAAATAAGTTATTTGTAGATTAAAGCTGTGAAGGTTTGAGTTGTTGCGTTTGTTTGAGATTTTCTTGCTGGTTACAGGGTTGGGTCAGAACAGTTTGGCAACTGACAAATATTTATGATAGTTTCAGTGTCACAGGGGGTCATGTAATCAACTTTTGTGACCTTCTAAAAAGAAAGTCAACGGGGAAGCCAGATTCATTTAACCACCATGTTACTAACTTAAGAACTTCTGTGCTTCACTTAACAATTATGGCAAGAAAGGACATAAAATGGAACAAAACTCACTTAACAAATGTCTCATTTAACAAAATAAATTTTGGTCTCAATTGTGGTCATAACTTAAGGGACTACCTGTATTACCAAAATGTATTAAAACTCTTACAGTCCACTCATATACAAATAATAAATTTTTTTAGATCTACACTGAATGATATTCTCATGACACCATTCTGTTTTGCCTTGCTTAAGTCAAATCTGAAAAGAAAACAAGACTCAGAATTAATTGTACAGGTCACCAAATAGGCAGTTCTAACGTTGTCTGTTCAGAAATAGTCCCAATGAGTTTGAAGGAACTTATTTCCAAATGAATACAAAGCTTGAGATGTCTTATGTTCATGTAGCCATTTCAGTAAGGGCTGCTAATAAGGAAACTCACTCAAAAGTGCTCGTATCGCTACAAACAGAGACTGGATTTTCCAAACCCATTTATGCCAACAGTAGCAAGATGTGTTTTCTTATTTAAAAAATGCCGCCAGTGAAGAAGACTATTTTAGAATATTTGTTCTCATTGCAGCAACATGGAGTCTCAGAATGAGGTAGTGGCAAAGACTAGAAGCAAGGGCAATAGAAAGGAAAGGCACCTTCTCTGGAGCTTCCTCAAATTTTGTGGTGACTACCTTCCTGAAGAGAAAAATGCTTCATATTGCCTCTACAGCAGGGGTGTCAGACTCAAGCCCCGTGGGCCGGATCCAGACAATGGGGTGCTTAGATCTTATCCGCGGGAGTGCCCTGGAAATAGCGGACCAGCCTGTGGTACCTCTGCCAGCAAAAACGGAGCTTGGGAGGACCACACATGGGCTCTGTTTTTGCTGACAGAGGGCTGCAGGAGGATCCCCCCAGCCCCGCCCAGGCCAGTACTGGTAACATGAGTGACATCAAGCTGGCCACACCCACCCTGGCTACATCTATCCAGCTCCCCGAGGTCAAATACAACCCTAGTGCGGCCCTCAGTGAAATCGAGTTGGACCCCCCTGCTCTGCGGCAATGCTTTTTGTAGGGTGTGAGTGAAGATTTTGCGCATGCAATGTGTTCACATATGTAGGGGAAGAGAGGACACTTTCTGTTTTAAATAACTCAGTTGCAAAATGCTGACTGAAAAATAATTAGCAGCAGGGCAATCGCTGGCTGGAGAACAAGTAATTAATTTCAAACAGCTAATGATAATGGGCAAATAGCAAATTCATGCTGCCAAAATCACCTGATAAGAGTGATAATCAGACTGGCAGAAACAGCAAGCAAAGCTCTCCATGATTATGTGAGCAGTACTTTTTTTTTTTTTTTTTGCAGCTCTATAGGCAATATGTGACACAACTTTAAACCCCATCCTCCCCTTTCTACTGAAGAACACAGTGGTCTTTGTAACAAAAAAGGAGGGGAAGATCTATCTCCTATCCTAGGTAAGACTAGCCTGTTCGTTTCTAGATCATATTTTCTACATGTAAGAAGCATTTTGTTATGAATTTAGAAAAAAATACATCTCAATAATTCACTCATTCAATACAACTATATAACAATTACAAAACCATGTCTAAATGAAAAAACGATTTCATTTAGAGGCACAAGGCTTTTTGAAAAATAAAAAAAGTTATTTAAAATAATGTTATATTTCCTTCTGCATTCTGAATGGCTGAAATCTATTTCACCAATTCAGAACTTCTCCGCTATGTTCTGCAGCTCACTTAGATCAATCCTATGCTTCAAATAGGCTGATCAATTAAATGGCACCCTTTCATCAAACAGTTTAATAGCTGTTTCTTTGTAAATCTCAGTACTACTTTGCTTCTTCCTATGGTAATTATGGTAAACACACACACACACACACACACAACCCTACATGCACATATACACACAAAGAAAGAGGGAGAGGGAGAGGGAGAAGAAGAGAGAGAAAATATTGTGAAAGTGTATTTTTTTAAAAAACTAGCCTAACTAAAGAAATTAAAAGGACAGTTGAGTATATTCTTTTGAACTTTACTGGTAAATTTCCATAATAATCTTTTGATAGTAGGAGAATAAACCGAAATATAGAATGATAGCAGTATTAGTTTAGTAGTATTGAAAAATTTGCTTCTGTAAATTACATGATATACCATCTTTGCTGCAAGCTTTGGCAATGTAAAAATAATTGAATCATACTCAACTAGTGTACCTCCTTATTCATTTCCTTACATTATTATTCCCCCCAAAATTTACTGTACAAAGTTATGTGTACTTGTTATACTTACTCTTCTAATGAATGAAAACTTAAGAAAGCATACCTCATAATATCTGTATTAGCACTAAGGCCCAACAAATCTTTTATCTAGTATCTTTTTGCTATAGCAGAAGACTAACAGCAACTGTCTGGCAGCAGCTAACTATATAGTATCAAAGATTTAAAAAGCATGGATTATATATTATTTGCTTTTTGTGCATTTATTTCCTGCAAAATGTTGCTTCAGCTTTTGCTGAAAAAAGGTTTGATGTTAAAGGGTTGATTCTATAAGGTATTTTTTTTTTTGCTGTTATGAAAATATGCATTTTGTTTCATTACAAACCTAAAAATCCAATAACTAAATTTTGTATCTATGAAAGAACATTTCAGTCAATATCTGTTTGTGACATTTACAAAAAGCATTTTTAGCAATTGAGTTCTGAAAGCAATTTTAAGAGGCACTCTGGCTACAAGCTATTCTTTCTCAGATTCAATACATTGAATATAATTGTTTCCTTCCCAATATTCAGATTAATCTTAGCATTAAAAATAATATAAAACTGACTGATACTTAACTCACTAACCTGTGCATTACTCACATAAAATCCTAATCCCTAATGGATTAAAAAAAAACCTTTTAAAAATACCGACTGCAGAATAAATGGATGCCCTCTTAACTCTAAATCATCATCCTCTTTTGCCAAGAAATGTTGACAATCCCAACTTCAAGGTCGCTGTCATCTTGCTATGTCATTAACAAATAAAATATGGTTTAATTGAAGCAAACTCAGCAAGGAGGTGCATTATTTTAAGTGAACATTGCAATATAACTTGAAGAATTGCTAATCAACACTCCCGTTGACAATAAAAATGGATGAAGGTGCTTTAGAACTTTTTTCCATGACTTTCCAGTAATTAAATATGGAAATAGATTCCATGAAGAATGAAAAGTCCCAGAGTGCATTAATTCTGCCACTAATGGACTGTCTTTTCAGTGCTACAGCAGCAGCCCAGGTATTCCCCAGCATGTTCCCAACATTAGGTAATTTATCAGTGTCAGTATTCCTAGCATGAATATGTAAGATAGACTACACAGATTTCAGATTACATCCCATACTGCCTCAGGTGGAAATAAGTATTTTATCATATTTCAAAATACTGGGGGGGGAAAGCTTTCAGAAACATGAAATGTCTTCTATTATTAAAAGCATCCAGCTGCACGCACTTTGAATTATTGTCATAATTGCATATACTGTACAGTTCTCCAAAACAAAAATAAAAAATATAAGGTGTGTCAGGTAGAATATGTTAATAAAGATAATTGAAGCAGGTATCCTACAATCATTCTTTAACTATGTAGGTATTAAATTTATGTAACTGCTAGTCTCACAAAAGTAATTCTGGATGGGGTGTAGTCTTCCAATATAGTTAAAAAAAACCTACATCCTATGTAGGTTTTTCCCTTAATGCTGGTTTGAAATACTCATAACAGTATGATGCTCACTGTCTACAATAAAAGAATAAATCAAAACATTATATGATACTATACTAGATTTGCTACATGAGGACAACTTCACCTCCATGACCTATTTGTATTTTTTTCCTTGGGCTAGAAGTTGCAAACAACCTTGTGAAATAGGATGGGCAGATAGAAAGTCACTGTCCCAAACTCATTTATTGAACCCTATGGTTAACTATGGCTCTTCCTGGTCCAAGTAGAATTCATTGTGCTTCAGGCATATTAAACCCAGACACAGTTGAAGTGCAAATCAATGGCTGTCCCATTTGTATTTTTAACCAGCTTGTTGATAAATCTGTCCTGAGAGGAGGAGGAGGAGGAGGAGGAGGAGGAGGAGGAGGAGGAGGAGGAGGAGGAGGAGGAGGAGGAGGAGGAAGAGGAGGAGGAGGAGGAGGAGGGGGGGAGGAGGAGGAGGAGGAGGAGGAGGAGGAGGAGGAAGAGGAGGAGGAGGAGGAATAATCTAGATACCATACCTATTTTTGGTGTTATGTAACAATTTGGATGGAAATCAAGAACTGGTTTTTAGTGTTTGACTTCATTATCAACAACAACAAAGTCATAGATGCTTTAGCAGATTTTAGACTTTTGCCCTCCTTGAATTTATAACTAAAATCTAGCAGATTTGAGGAAAGTTTATGTTCTGATTTTAAAAAAACTAGTAACAATTCATCTGAAACAACTTACTACATAAGTAATCTTACAGATAACTAAGTGCATGTTCTATTTCTGGTCTTTTCTCAGGAAACTCTACAGCAGTGGTTCCCAAACTTTTTCAGTCCACTGCCCCCTTGGTGCTACAAACTCATCTTCGGTGCCCCCCACCCAGGGGTGGGATTCAAATTTCTGTGGGTGTGGCCTAATTTGAGGGTGTGGCTCGCTGGTCACGTGACTGGGTAGGTGTGGTTCGGTGGTCATGTGACTGGGTGGGCATGGCCAGGTGACTGGCAAACAAGTGGTCCTCACTTAATGGCTGATTGTTTCGCAAGTGTTCTAATTTATGACTGGCCTCCCCAGAGATACTTGACCTGTTTTTGGAGTTTTGACATCCATGCACACACATACACACACACTCCCTTCTAACCCTGCTGGAGCAGGTCATTGGACTAGAATCGGCAAAGCATCTCTGATTAAATTCTAGTAGTGAATAAACTCTAATCAGAGATATTTTTGCTGATTCTTGTTGATTTGTTTTATTTGTATCTCTTTATTTTATGTTGCTGAATTGCATTGACATGTGTGTCCCTTCTTCTGCACAACCCAGAAGCTTTTGTGATTCTTTGCAGCAAAAATTACCGACTTCTGGCTTTGCTCTACTTTTCAAACATGCCGCCACTGCCGCGTTTTAGGTGCCGGCCCCGCAGGTCCACCTCATTGAGCCCACTGCACTGGAGGGACTTGCCCAAGCAAGTCAAGTCAATGGGGTGAGCCTAAGAGAGGGAAAGAGAGAGAGAGAGAAAAGAAAGAAAAAGAGAGAAGGAGGAAAAGAAAGAGAAAAGGGAAAGAAAGAAAAAGGGACAAAGAAAGGGGAGATGGATGGAAGGGACAGAAAGAAAAAGAAATAAAGGAGGGAGCGAGGGAGGGAAGGAGGAGAAAGATAATGAAATATCTATTCTAGTCCCATCACCTGCTCCAGCAGGGTTAGAAGGGAGTGTGTGTGTGTGTATGTTCTTCTTGTAATTTATCAGTACATTTTGGTTTTGCCTTCTTCAAAACTGGCACTGTAATACATTGGGGAAAAGTAATTTTTAGGGTGGAAATCTGGTCCAATGGATCCTGTTTAAAGCCTCAACAAAATGTGAGAGTTTCCTGATAGTCTTGACCATGTTTCGCCCACAAAACCTTTAATAGAAGCCAAAGATGTTTCAATGTGCTGGCAAAGATGTTTCAATGTGGAAAAGGGCCTCAGTCTAAACTAGGCCTCACTTCAATCTGATGCATTAGGTCTCGGTCTCTCTCTCTCTTCCTCCCTCCCAGATTGGCTTTGCTCTACTGTCCCAATCTGCCTGTGGGGCTGGCACTTCGAACATGGATGGATAGATGGATGGATGGATAGAGAGAGAGACACACACACAGAGAGAGACAGGTAGGTAGGTAGATAGATTGGTAGGTAGGTAGGTAGGTAGGTAGGTAGGTAGGTAGGCAGGCAGGCAGGCAGGCAGGCAGACCTTTTGGATGAATGTATGGATAGGTAGGTAGGTAGGTAGGTAGATAGATAGATAGATAGATAGATAGATTGGTAGATAAGTAAGTAGGTAGATAGATCTATATTGGTAGGTAGGTAGGTAGCGTAAAGATGGGCGGGCAGGTAGGTAGGCAGACCTTTTGGATGGATGGATGGATGGATGGATGGATGGATGGATGGATGGATGGATGGATAGATAGATAGATAGATAGATAGATAGATAGATAGATAGATAGATAGATAGATAGATAGATAGATAGATAGATAGATAGATAGATAGATAGATAGACAGATAGACCTATATTGGTAGATAGGTAGGTAGGTAGGCAGAAAGACATGCAGGCAGGTAGGTAGGAAGGCAGGAAGGCAGACCTTTTGGATGTATGCATGTATGGATGGATGGACAGACAGACAGACAGACAGAAAGAATGTGACAGCGGCGGCACTTTGGGAAAGTAGAGCAAAGCCAGAGTGGGAATTGAAGTCCACACAAGTTGCCAAGGTTGAGAAACACAACCTGAATATATCAACCCAGCCATTCTAGTTAGGGTTTAGCATGCTGTTTGATTCCGGCTTAGTCAATAAACCATGGTTAAGATCTTCCTGCTCCTTAATGCAGCTGCCCCTCTGCCCCTTCTCTAGCCCCCTGCCCCAGTTCTTTCTTTGGCATCCAATTTTGCAATGCCAACCTCCCTGGGACAGCAATGCGGCCAACTTGACCTTCTTTGCTTTGACCCAAGCTCCACTTCCATCGGGCCAAGCAAGGGGAGGTGCTCTGCACATGCTCAGAGTGTTATGTTTGGAGAATAATGGAGACCAGACATCTGACCAGTGACTTCAAACTCTTTAATAACAGTAGATAGAACAGAACAGAGCAAGGCTATGGGCAGCAGTAACCCTTTTATAGGGTTGGCTGCTACCCTATTAACCAATAATAAGTGCATAAGGTCCAAACCAATAACCAATAGGAAGTGTCCTAAGTTTGGCCAATCAGGGGCTTTTATGAACCAATCCTTGTTTGCTGTTCAATGACCAATCAAATGTGCAGGCTTCCAAAACCTACTTTGCATTTGGGCTTTATTTACTTTATTCATTCACAACACCCCTCCCCCTTGGGTTCCGTTTGAGTGGAGCTGTAACAAAATCTTCAAGGTAGACAGGCCGTTTGGTCTGTCTGGATTATTTCCGTGGCTCCACCGGGCTTGTTCTCAAGTCCGGTTCCGGTGGAGCGTTTGGATGATCTTTATTAAGTTCCGTTTCGCTGCACGGTGATTCCGTGCTGCTTCCGTTGTTGTTGTCTCCGCCAATCAGTGTTTCTTCGGGGTTTCGCAGTTCGGTTTCCCCCGTGTTCAAGTCCCATGGAAAAGTCAACTCCCTCCCCGCTTCAATCCCCGGTACTTCGCTGGGCCGTAGGTTTTCCGTTGGCCTGCTATCCGTCGTATCGAAGTCAATTTCCTCGATATTTCCTCCCCCCTCAGTTGGTGAACCCGGGGAGCCTTGGGCGCTGGGTAGTAATCTCGAACGGAGTTGGTCTATGTGGCGTTTCCACACCCTCCCATTGTCTGTTAGCAGGCGGTAAGATTTAGGCCCAGTGAGGTGGGTAATGGTTGCGGGTATCCATAAAGGGTCGCCGGAGAAATTTTTGGCAAAGATTAAATCGCCTACCTTAAATTCCCGGCATTTGCTGCTGGAGCCGAAAGGCTTTTCGGGTGTGTATGCGGGGTGGAGCCGGTCGAGGTGCGATCGTAGTTTCCGCCCCATAAGAAGTTTGGCGGGCGTTTTGTTGGTAACGCTGTGGGGCGTGATGTGCTGCAACAATAAAATCCGATTGATTTTCTCATCGATGTTTCCAAATTCCATTTTGTGGAGGGTCTTTTTTACAAACTGTACCATGCGCTCTGCACGCCCGTTCACCACAGGGTGCGCGGGCGAGGTCAGCGCATGGCGGATGCCCCGGTCAGCAAGATATTGTTCAAATGGTAATGCTGTGAACTGTGGGCCATTATCCGAGACGAGGACGTCCGGAAAACCATGTGTGGCAAATAACCTGTTTAATTTGTTGATAACTGAGTCCGTTGTAGTTGTGCTCATTTGATGGATCTTGAGCCAATTTGAATAGGCATCGACTGTAATAAGGAAAGTGTGCCCTTTTGTAGGCCCCGCAAAGTCAATATGGATACGGGACCATGGTCCTCTCGGAGTTTCCCATTCGGTTGGGCTTGCTTTAGGTGGGGCGTTGCTGACGCCTTGGCAACGTTGACAAGTAGCGACCCAGGCCTCGATTCTTTTATTGATTCCCGGCCACCAGGCGTAGCTCCGTGCGAGTGCTTTCATCTGCACAATGCCCGGATGTCCGTCGTGCAATACCGCTAAAACAGTTCGTTGCAGTTTGCTCGGGATTACGACTCTATCGCCCCACAAGATGCAGCCCTTTTGAGAAAACAGTTCGGTTTGGCGTGCTTTAAACGGCGCCCATTCAGGTGATAGCTGTTCTGTTGGCCAACCACGCTCAACCCAGCGTAGGAGGTGTTGCAAGACCGGATCTCGTTTTGTCTCGAGGGCAATGTCTCTCGCCGTCAATGGCGGCGCGTGTAGAGTCTCAATTTGCAACGTTGTGATGGTTGGGGCTGGATCTTCAACCGATTCTGGAAGCGGTGTTCTGCTCAATCCATCAGCGTGGAGAATTGATTTCCCCGGGCAGTGTTGCAAGGTGTAATTGTACGCCGCCAAGAATTCAGACCAGCGGGTCATTCTGGGGGACAATATATACGGGGTTGGTTTATTACCCGCAATAATCCCCAGTAGTGGTTTATGATCAGTAATTATTGTAAACGCACGCCCATACACATATTCATGAAACCTTTTAACTGCCGCCACAATAGCTAAACCTTCTTTATCCAGCTGACTATAATTTCTTTCAGCTTTAGCTAAAGTTCGTGAAAAAAATGCGACGGGAGCTTCTGCTCCGTTCGGTAATACATGGGCTAGGATTGCTCCAACCCCAAAAGGTGAGGCGTCACAAGTAATAGTTAACAGCAGAGTCTCGTTGTACTGCATAAGTACAGAATCAGAAGTTAGCAATTTCTTTACTTGTTGGAAAGCGTTTTGTTCACGTTGTCCCCAAACCCACGTTGCTTTTTTGTCTAAGAGTCTATGTAATGGTTCAGCTACGGTTGCTTTATTGGGTAAAAAGACGTTATAGAAATTGATAAGTCCAAGGAACGCCTGTAGATCTGCCTTGTTCCTTGGAGTGGGGGCCTTCTTAATTGCCTTTAATTTGTCCTCAGTGGGATGGATTCCTTGACTGTCCAGGAGGTATCCCAAAAACTCCACCCTTTTGGTACATAACTGGCATTTATTTTTTTTAACTTTGAGGCCTGCGTTTTGGAACCTTTGTAAAACTATGCGGAGTCGTTTTTCTAGAATGTCTCTGTTCGGGGCGGCGATGAGCACATCGTCGAAATACGGTACGACCCCTCTTATTCCTTGTAACAGCCTTTCCATTAAGCTCTGAAAAATTCCTGGAGCGACGCTCACCCCGAACTGGAGCCGGTTGCATTTAAATGCGCCCCTATGCGTGATGATAGTTTGCGCCTCCGCGGTGGCCGGATCTACAGGCAATTGTTGATATGTCTGGGCTAGGTCTAGTTTAGCGAAAACTTTCCCGCCACCCAGGGAATGGAGCAGGTGTTGCACTACCGGCACTGGATACGCACTTTGCTGGAGTGCGTGGTTTAGGGTGGCCCAGTAGTCTCCGCAAATTCTCAGTGACCCATCAGGCTTGATAGGCGTCACTATTGGGGTTTCCCATCGGGCGTGGTCGGTGGGTTCCAGCATGCCCTGTTCTATTAGTTTATCGAGTTGTTCATCGATTTTAGGTTTCAGGCCGAACGGCACCCGACGCGGCTTAAGGCGGATGGGTGCTACCTCGGGGTTCAAGTTAAATGAGATCGGGGTCCCCTTGTACTTGCCTAGTCCGTTCGCGAAAACATCTTGGAATTCTTGCACGAGGGCTTCCTCCCAATCGTTGCTCTCGGCACGGTGGACTCCGGCTACTGTGATTCCAAGCGGTCTGAACCATTGAAGGCCTAAAAGACTAGGCCGGTCACGGTCCACGACAGTCAGTGGCAGTGCGACGGTGCGGTCCTTGAAAGAGACCTGGAATCGGCGGGACCCGACAACGGGAATTCGGTTACCCTGGTAATCTTTGAGGATAACCCTTTGAGGGTTTAGGTCTTGGCGGCGAATCGTCGGAATGAGCTGTTGAAGTGTCTTCCAGGACACCATCGAGAGGGATGATCCTGAGTCCACCTCCATTACACAAGGTTTGTTTTCGATAGCGACCTCTACTCGGATTTTCCCGGCATCAAGGGATGTAACGTGGCCTATGGTAATTGTGTGGTGGGTCTCTTCCCGCCTGGTTTCTTCCCGCCTGGTGGAAGTGGTGGACGGTTTGTTTCTGTAGGAGTGGCTTCCCCATTGGTGATTCAGTTCGTCTCGGGGTGTGCCGAAGAATCCTGAAGACTGGTATTCGGCCTGTCGGGGTTTGGAGTTTTGTTTGCTTCTGCAAACCTTTGCGATGTGACCTCTTTTCCGCAAACGCGGCAGAGTGCGTCGAGGAATTTGCAGCTGGATCGGGTGATTCGCCCCACATCCTGCACAAGGTCGAGATGAGGGTTGTGTGAACTGGTCTCGTCCGTTCGGAGTCGGTTGACCTCTTCCTCATCGCTTTCTGATGGGGATTCTAGGTCCTCGTGGTGAGTCGATACCGGGTGTCTCTCTGAGCGAGGCGAGGTATCTTTGGCGAGTTGACGTAGTGGTGCGTTGGTGCGGCGCATTCGGGCTGCCGACTTTTTGGTCGCCTCCGCTGCAGTGGCTTCTTTGAGGGCATCGGTGAGACTGATGTCCCCCTTAGCCATAATTTTGCTCTGGATCGTGCCGTCTTCTAGGCCCAGAACCAGGCGGTCTCGGAGGGCTTCTTCTAAATCGGAGAATCCGCAGAGGCCTCCAAGGTTGCGGAGATCTGCGATGTAGTTGGCAAGGCTTTCACCTTTCCGTTGGTCCCTCTGGTAATATTTGTGTCTTCTGACTAAGGTTGGCACGGTGGGCGCGTAGTGAGCCCGTATTAAAGGCTCGAGGACGTCCCAGTCCATCTCTTTTACTTCGGCTGGCTTGGCAAGTGATTTTGCCATTTTAAACACGGTAGGCCCGCAGTGAGTTAGAAATATAGCTCTTTTTTTGCCGGTTGTTGCATCTTTCAAATTGTTGGTCTCCAGAAACATCTGGAACCTATCCATGTACGATTCCCAGTCTTCGGTTTCTGGGTTGAATGGAGCGGGTGGTACGGCACCGCTGGCCATGTTGCCGTTGATGGTGCGTGTTCAACCACGTGCTCTGTTGGTTGCTCTGTAGATCAGTCAGCTCTTCGGTCTCCGTATCCCACCTTTGTCGCCAGTGTTATGTTTGGAGAATAATGGAGACCAGACATCTGACCAGTGACTTCAAACTCTTTAATAACAGTAGATAGAACAGAACAGAGCAAGGCTATGGGCAGCAGTAACCCTTTTATAGGGTTGGCTGCTACCCTATTAACCAATAATAAGTGCATAAGGTCCAAACCAATAACCAATAGGAAGTGTCCTAAGTTTGGCCAATCAGGGGCTTTTATGAACCAATCCTTGTTTGCTGTTCAAGGACCAATCAAATGTGCAGGCTTCCAAAACCTACTTTGCATTTGGGCTTTATTTACTTTATTCATTCACAACACAGAGACTCCCAACTTTGGGGAAGCGCTCCGCCCATCTTTATGCTCCACCTGGGAGGAGGAAGGCGTGCGGAAGCAGGTGGAGGGAATGTCGGAGGTGGAGGGCTCGTTCTGAAGAATCAGGCTGCAGAGGGAGGCTAGGTTCTAGGTCTGGGCCGGCCACATAGAGCCAAACCGAACCGAGCCACGTGCCTTGGAGAGCCGCAGTTGCACCCACCCGCATCCTGCGTGCAAGCCCAGCTGGCTGGAGAGGCGGAGGCCGGGCAGGCGCTGTGTGCTCCCTTGTTCTCCTCCGGGGAAGGAGGCCCTAACACTGGACCACCCACCCCTTCCACTGCGCGCCTTGGGAGGGTTTTGCTTTTGGGCCTTCTGGTGCACCTCCACCACTTCCACCGGAGACGGCAGCCTGCAAGCTCAGGCGCCCCCTTTCTGCCACCTCCCACCTCTCCCCCCCAGGCTTGGCAAAGCTCGCCGTGCGTAGGTTCCGCATTTGAGGCGCCGGCTACAGAGCGATGAAAGAGTCAATGGGCTGCGTGGCCAGCAGTCAGTGAGCCTGCGGGGCCGGCACCTTGAACGCCCCCCTGCCACCTCTTAGCGCCCCCTTGCCTCTTAGCTCCCCCCTAAGGCATCCCACTGCCCCCCAGGGGGCGGTACCACCAACTTTGGGAACCACTACTCTACAGTATCTATTTAGTCTCTGTAGCCCATCATTTTTATAATATGCATGATTTCAAGACAAAGCAGGACTTATCATAGCACCTTTTTCCACTCCATATTTTGCAACCACAATTCTTCCTGTTCTGCAGTGAAATCAAGGAGTGGCAATAAGCAAGATGAAACCTGGGCATAAACATTGCAATCAATAATAATACTCAATAACTATGGAATATTATAATAAATAAACATTTAATAAACAGCCAGCAACATAAATAATGCATAAATATAAAATAAAACACTGATGCAATAGAATCATCTATAGTTCATTTAATTCTTAATAAGATATCCTTAATCTTTTTAAAAGCTTAAAGATTTGGTTTTTCTTTTGCAATATCTAATGCAGGCAATTTTCCATAGCAAAATGCTTTACAGTCCCAAATTCATGCAGCTCCATTGAATGACTCTGCTGCCCTCTAATGCACTGCCTGAAAACTTATAAGTAAGAAGTGGATTTTTGTTTGTAAGCAATAAATGTTATTAAAAGACCTAAGCCTTAGTGAGCTGCCACTCATTTCATCATATGCACAGAGGACTAGTTGGTGTGGCAGTTTGGTTATGTAGTTGCAAGTTACAATTGTAATGCATTAAAACACCGTTCTGTCTGTTGAGATTTTCAAAGGTTGCTGAAAACTTTTCATTTATGGAACTTAAACTATTTCAATGGTACTGTGATATTCTTTTCTAAAAAAATCACTTTGGGATTTGCCATGGAGAGCTTAGAATTGCTTTAGAATTGGTTTCAATCCTGATCTCAAACTTGTGTATATTGATTCTTTTATGAAAAATTTGTCCCATGTGTCCTTTGCAGAATCCAAAGGGGCATTGTTTGGCAAATGATGGTATATAATACACTGGAGGAAGAGCAGGAAAATATGCCTCTAATCCTGTGAGTGTACTTGCTGGGGCCTGTAATAATAGCGCTGTTGTGAGGGCAAAGTAGACATCTGAGTTTTATAGGATCTGGTTCCCATATTGGCATCATTGTCCTCCTGTAACTTGTGGCTTTTGGAACCTGCTTCAGATTTGGTGATTGTGTGCAAATATGGGCCTTCCATTCACTATCTGAGAAAGGGCAGAGTCATCTTGTATGGGCTGCAGCTTAGTAAGAATGGGATTGAATGGCTTAAGAGCTAAGAATGCAAATAACCAGCTATCTGCAAGCAGTGTAAATCCTTCCATTCCCCACCAGTCAGAGATGAAGAAGCTTCTTGGATGAGAAGTGAAACACCTTCAAAGAAAAACCAGAAATCCCAGTTGCCCCTTGAAAAAGCACCTTTGGGACAACCATGACCTGGATGACTGAGAATCTCCACAGACGCTTAACATCTAAGTTGTAGGCAACCACTAATGAAGTTCTGTTGGCGGTCAATCTTTTCTCCCTTGGAACTGATTTGACAATAGATGACAGAAACAGAATAACAGAATACCACTACTTTTCATCTACAGCTCACAGAATTACAAGCAGAATATCAAGATAATATCATATTTATTTTAGTTAAGCACAAAGATTGTATTATTGTTCTCTATTGTTAAAGATGTAGCTTGTGAAATATTTTTTTGTGGTTGCTTCAGGACTTCCACAAAGTGCTCAATATGCAATATGTGCACTTTCAGAGTAAAATCTTTTGTTGAATAAAAAACCTGTAGATTTAAGATCTGAGAAAATATCAGACCAAAGCATATACATTTAGTAAATAAATATATATTCTACATTATCTAAATTCTAAGGTAAAAATAAATATTTAAAGCAATTATATACAATGAAGTATCTACAAACATTTTTTTAAATTATTTCGTTACACACAGAAATAATTAGCTCTATGAAAATAATTCAGTGAGCAAAGTGACTCTTTTGGATCCATTTCTCAATTCCATGAAATAGTTGCAGTTGCTTGAATATTTGTCATGGATGCTTCAAAGCTTCCGACAAGACTTCTAGGCCTTTGACAAGTCTTCTAAGCATTTATTAATGTACAAAGGGTATTTTTACAGAGATAGCTAGCAAAATGGTTTGGAATTTAAGTCAATCCTTCCTAAAAAAGAAGAATAGGCAAGAACGCACACATAAACACACACAAACACACACAGAAAAAACTCCTATCTTCCCCACATTGTCAACCTATACTTCTAATTTTACTTGAAATTAATACTAAAGATTTCTACCACTAGCCCACTATGAATTTGTGCCAGTGATACATGGTTGTAAGTATTGTATACTTAAATGTGCATGTATGTCTATAGTATGCCAGAAACAACACTCCAAAAAAGGCTAAGACAGGGACAGAAAATACATTAATATTAATTTAATTAATAACTACTGATTAAAATAAAATAACATAAAGCAATGTTATACATAGATGATCTCATGCCTGGCTACAATATCCAAGCTAAGCAAAAATAATCAAGTATCTATACATAAGGTCAATGCAACTGATCAAGGGTAGATTGAAAAAAGCACAGAAGTGTAACAACTCACAGGCTTATATATAAGAACAAATATCTCAGATTTAATGAAGAGCTAATGATTTTACTGAGAACAAGTGGGATAGTCATCAGAAAAAAAATTGAATCAGTTGTTTGGAATCTAAAAAATAGAAAGAATCCAATCTGTGAACAAAATCCTAGAATACAGATACTCCTTGACTTGCAACCACAATTGAATCGAAGTGTCAGTTGCTAAGTAACACAATTGCTAGTTAAGTTTTGCCTCATTTTATGACCTTTTTTGTCATAGTTGTTAAATGATTCACTGTAGCTGTTTAATTAGTAACATGGTTATTAAGTGAATCTGGCCTCCCCATTGATTTCCATTGTCAGAAGGTTGCAAAAGGAGATCACATGACCCTGGAATACTGCAATCATCATAAATATGTGCCAGTTGCCAAGCATCCAAATTTGGATCATGTGGCCATGGGGATGCTGCAACACTTATAAGTGTGAAAAACGATCATGTCACTTTTTTCACTGCCATTGTTAACTTCAAACAGTCACTACATAAATGGTTATAAGTTGAGGACGATATCTATAAATAAATGTAAAGGAATGCCTAAGATTTAGTAGGGAAGCCACATAGTACTTTAAGAGACAAAGTTTTCAGGACCTTGGAGAGGTTAGTTCAAGCTAAACATTGCAAGCACTAAAACTCAGGGATACTGTAACTGATTGTCCAAAGCTACTGAGTTTCCCAATGAAAAGTAAAGTATCATAAATAGAAAGAACTCTATAATCTCGCTTGACAAATGCATTGGATAATAAGAATTAAGAAATGGAAAGCTATTTTTTAATGTAAAAAATCACTTATTTCTAATTTAACATACATAGTTGATAACACCAATTTAGGACTCTTGGGTTCCAGAAGCTCTGAGTATCAACTTTATAATCCTATGGAGCCAAGAACAGTGTCCCATTTTTTAAAATTACTTACATATACTGCTTGATAGTATGCTGGTCCCAAAGTAGTGTCTCTTTCAGGCTGGCTAAATTTTATAAGTGTCCCATCTTCAGCCTCTTCATAACCAAATGCTTGCCCTTGGGAAGGAATAGATGGAGCCTCTGACTTTCGAAAATATTTGATACAGCCTGCAATTTTCTGTGGAAATAAACACAATATTATTAGTTCGTTTACAACACATACTTCTAACCATAAATCATATTACAAGATTGTAGGATACTTGATGGTCACTTTCGTGGCATACCAGATTCAGAGAGCACTCACAGTTCAATCCTGAGCTACAAATATTTTCTTCTATTAATAATACAAGATTGGAATTTATTTTACAAAGGAACATCAAATTACACAACTGAATTTCATCACAAAGAGAACAGGGTATATTTAGCTTTGAACTATAGTTCTTTAATATAAAAATATCATTTATTTTCCATTACATTTCATCCACATTTTCTGAACCTCAACAGCCCAATTTAAGGGAAGAACTTTTCTTAATGAATTTGAAATATATTTTTGCAGATTTTTCAGAGATCAATTGGTAGTAATCCCTTTTAATACCATCCTTTCTATCAAAGGATAGAGTTATCTTTTGTCTGATGCTTCTTTTACCTGAGTGATTCCTTGGATAGTGAGGAATTTTCTTAGCTGAAACCAATGGTTTATCTATTCCATAGAAAGAACTATAGACAAGGTACAAGAATAGGAGAAACAAAAGAATAGGAGAAACAATAGGACAGGGACGGTAGGCACGTTGGTGCGCTTATGCACGCCCCCTACAGACCTCTTAGGAAAGGGGTGAGGTCAATAGTAGACAGTCTAAGGTTAAAGTTTTTGGGGTTTGGGGAAGAAACTACAGAGTCAGGTAGAGTATTCCAGACATTGACCACTCTATTGCTGAAGTTGTATTTCCTGCAATCAAGTTTGGTGCGGTTTACTTTGAGTTTGTATCTATTGTGTGCTCTTGTGTTGTTATGGTTGAAGCTGAAGTATTCACTGACAGGTAGGACATTGCAATGTATGATTTTATATACCATGCTTAAGTCAGACCGAAGACGGCATAATTCAAGGTTTTCTAGTTCTAGAATTTCAAGTCTGGTGGCATAAGGTATTCTACAACGAGTAGAGGAGTGGAGAACTCTTCTTGTGAAATATTTCTGGACTTTCTCAATTGTGCTAATATCAGATACGTAATGTGGATTCCAGACTGATGAACTGTATTCGAGTATTGGTCTAGCAAATGTTTTGTATGCTCTGGTTAGTAGTGTGATATTACCAGAGAAAAAGCTACGTAGGATTAGGTTAACAACTCTTAATGCCTTTTTGGCTATGTAGTTGCAGTGGGCTCTAGCACTTAGATCATTAGAGGTGAGTATTCCAAGGTCCTTTACAGAGCTTGGGTCATCAACAATTTCTTGATTATTCAGCTTGTATTTTATTTTCTGATTTTTTTTGCCAATATGTAAGACAGAGCATTTATTTGTTGAGATTTGAAGTTGCCATTTGTTTGACCATTCTGATACATAGTCAAGATCTTTTTGTAGAGTTCTATTGCCACTGCTGACAAGAATTGGGAATTTTATAAGTTAGTTGGTTAGAGGTAACCACGGAAAACGTAATAGGTGAATTTGATTTCTTTCATGTTAGAAGATTGTGACTTCTAGTTTTGCCTTAAGTACAAAACCAACTGAATAACTGTGGCCCACTCACTCTCTTACTCAGCTCTAGGAAGAAGGTAATGGAAAACCACTTCTGAAATCTTGCCAAATCTAGACAGTTATCAACACTGACTTAATGGCACAATAAATCAACAAATCTGCTTTTTACAGAACTTAGCTTCTGTGTTTCCTTTTAAAGGCTATAGTAACTGAGTTTCTGAACAGTAAGCCTGATACTTCACCTTTGATGGTCATGTTCAATGTCTTCTCTCCATTTCAATAATATATTTCATTTAGTGCTTTATATTTCTTCACACTGTTCCAGATTTTCAGAGAGTTCACTATTTAATTACCTCCCAAAAGATTCAATATCAAGCATTTTCTTTAAATTTTCTAAAAATGTAGATTAACTATTTTGTTAATTGTCACAGCCGCATGTGTTATGTTTGCTCTATTACATGTCCAGTTGTGCCCTGAATTCAACATAATCGTTTGGAAATTAGCTTGGAAAACTGGAGATGATGTCTTTTATTGCCAAAATGTACCAGTTGTAGAAGGCCTTGTAAGATACTGCATGCAAACTTACTACCATCTTTACCTATAAAGAACATTTACCTATAAAAATGGGCCCTCTTGATTATATCCCATTAGTCTACCTTTCATAAATTACTTAATGTTTGTTTGTTTATCATACATATAAACAACCTAAGGATTCCGGGTGGCTTACAAGATAAAATATACAGTAATAAAAGTTCAAAAATGAATAAAAAACAAAATAAAATAAAATTAACCAAACCAAACTATAGAGATGGAATGAAGACCTCTGTAGAGATCCTCCTATAGAGGGTTGCAACTGTATACCAGCAAAGCTAGGGGGGAAGTTCCCCGTCTATGACTTCTACATTTTTAATGAGTCTTTTTTGAAGTTATAATTGGGGATTTTGTCGTTGGGATGATTTTTGTGTGGACGTGAGACAAAAGTCAATCATATTGTGGTCACTGTTGGAAAAGGGTTCTTTAATTTGTATTCCATAAATTGAATTCAAACTATTACAGAAGATGAGATCGAGGCAGTTGTTAAGCCTAGTATTGTTGGTTACTAGTTGTTCCGGTCCCAGATTTGTTACAGCATTGTAGAAGGTTGCATGTATGGGCTCAGTTGTACATTCATTTAGGGTCCAGTTAATATGAGGTCGATTGAAGTCACCAAGAAAGATAAAAGCATGTGGGCAGGATGTTGCCCATGTTAGTAGTGTATTTAGCTTGTTTACATGTTCATTGTCATAATCAGGGGATCTGTAACATAGTAAGAACCAAAATGTGATATTTAAGGTCAGTTCACAGATAATGAACTGCAAGCTCTTGGGTAACTTGGATGTTTTTTAGATGTAAGGACTTTTTATAGAAGATAGCAACACCACCTCCTCTACAGATTTCACGATCGGATCAGTAGACATGATAGTCTCTTACTGAGGTAATGGGTCAGGGAGAGATGCATTGAACCATGTTTCACAGACAAATATGATGTCGAATTTAGCCATATTTAGTAAGAGGAGAAATTCAGGTATTTAATTCACAAGGCTTCTTGCATTGAGTAGCTTGCATTTAAGACCAGTTGTAGTTTGAATTGAGGTATTTGGGGGTGTGTATGCAAGAGATGAACAAAAATCAGACAAGTATCTATTACATATCGATTACATAAGTATCTATTACACATTTCCATACAATATAGGCTCCAAAGTGCTTACATTTGCAACTCAACAAAACAGAAATTTCCAGAACGTATTGTCTTTTGCAGGACTTTTTTTAGAAAGTACCTGACTCCAGAAAACATTTACATAACAGTTACTATCAGAGTCAACTAATCATATTAAAAAAATAACAATATTCAGTTTTATGTTGCCATACCCGTGCAGAAGGCACTTTCAGTTGTCTTTTTGTCTTACTATCTTCTAGACTCAGTGAAGGAGGTTGACAGTATGTTCCAGGACCAGGTGTATCATTAATTGTAAATGTGAAACGTTTTTCCTTGTTTTGAGGACTTTTGCCTCCTTTAATAGTTTTCTGGAGTTAAAAAAAAAAACAGGAAAATCATCCATAATGCAACAGCAATCATTGGTTATACTGTACTCTCTGTGAACGAAAGAATGAAAGAATGAAAATATGGGTCCTATCATGTGGCTTACACAAACCAAACTTTTAAAAGAAGAAAGAAGGTTGTATTGTTCAGAAATTATGCAAGCTCACTTTTTCCATGACTTTCTAAATGAATACAACAGATTGGATTCACAATATACAATAAATAAATCATAAACCAATCTTACCGATTCCATCTACATAAAAGTTAAAAGTATGAAATATTTTGTCTACATGTCTGACTAAAAATGGAGGATTTTATCTCCTGATCCATTTTAAGGAGCTTTTTCTTAGCGCTAAAAGATTAAAAATGGCTAGTAATTAGAAAATCATTATCTCTTTCATCTATGCCATACCATATGTTCTGATCAGGATCTCAGCATCTGATCTATGTTCCCTCACTAACTAAAGTTCAGTAGGAACTAGAAGATAAAGGACAATGCGTTCATCTTTTTAGGAATAGCTTCTATACAAAGTCTATTTAATTCTCCCTCTGTCAGTTTTTTTGAAGCTAATAAAAAAAAAATCTGGTTATTCAAAAAATGTGTTTGCAGTAGATACTGCAGCTGCTGTTTTTAGTCCCAAGTGCTTTTAACACTGAAGCCTTGTTCTTGTGAATTGGTTTGTTGCTAGTTCAGGGCACTGAGTTTGATTTATTTATTATTTCTTCAGTATCTACAGCCACCCAACTCAACCAAGTAACTCTGGGCAGCTTACAATTCTAATTAAAGGCAAAGGTTTCCCCTGTCCAGTTGTTTCTGATTCTGGCGGGTGGGGAGGGGATGTGCTCATCTCCATTTCTTAGCTAAGAGAGCAGTGCTATCTGAAAACGTTTCTACGGTCATGTGGACAGCATGATTATATGCCAAGGGGCACAGAATGCTTTCCACCAAAGTGGTACCTATACATCTATTCACATTTGCATGCTTTCAAACTGCTAAGTGCACAAGAGCTGGGGCAAATAATGGGAGATCACCCTGTCGCATGGCGCTTGAATCTCAAACCCAGCCTGTCTTTAACCATCAGCCATTGCACCCCTAACAATTCTTATTATTACTTATTAATTCTGCTACTTATTGTTATATGCATTATTGGTATTTGGAATTGTCTAATTGAATTTCTGTTATCTATCTGTAGTTTCATAGTAATGATAAGCTTACAGTAAAGAGTACAAAGATGTTTAAAATAAAGAGTTCCTACGTTTTCATAATCCAACTGTTTTTATTGTACCATTTTAGGATGCAAACCGCTAGGCATTTAGTGCAGGCTGTTAAAAAGTCCTACTGCAGCAAGATATTCAATACCTAGTGAGAAAAAATAATTCTGATTTTGGAGTTGTGCACTAATATTATTCTTTAAACTGGAGAAAGCAATCACATTTAAATCTGTTTTGTACACAACTTAAATCCCAAATATCCTTTGTTTCTAAATAAGACTGACTGTATTATGTTGCCAAACTGATTAACTGTTTTCACAGATGTATTTCAATGGAAAATTTAGGATTAGTAACTAAAACAAAACATTCTTTTTTCCCCAGCATAGATTTTATAGCCACAAGTTAGTGCAGTTCGAAAGTATAAAAAGTAAGATGATTCAGAGCATAATAGATGGACTAATTTAAAAAGTCCTATAAAGTTCTATTCTTTTACAAATTCTAATATCCATCAATTGATCTAATCCAGTCACCTAGCAATAGAGAAAAAAACTTTAGAATAGTTTGGCAACCATTTTAGAAGTGAGAAATTAAAAGCAAGAAATAAAATAATTTTAAAACTCAACTAATTGTCTTTGTTTAGAACTGCCAGTCCAAACAAATCACTCATTTAGAACAGAAATAGAAAAGCCAGATTAAAAATATTTTTGAAGAAATATAAGTTTTCATCTATATCATAAATCCATTTACTATTCCTTGGTATCTTACATCTTTTATATCAGTTTATTGATATGGCTGTACCTGTATTTTATCAATCTCATAAGTTCCTGGCCCCGGAAGATCATCCTCATCATTTTGAGAAATAACTTCAAGCCCACGACTTGCCAGAGAAAGAAATGGAGCATAGCCACCTGAAGGGAAAACAAATACATGTATTTTTCAGATTTTTTTCTGCTTTTTATTCAGCTGTGAATAATATGAAGGACACCTCCCCCCCCAAGTTCTGCTATGCTCCCTCACTGTGGCAAGGGGGTGCTTCTAGGAAGGATGAGTGAAGAATGTTGGCCCATGTATGCTAAGATTATATAATGTCAGAAGGATCACAGTGACACTGTGGCACAGTGCTTACAGTGCAGTACTGCAGGCTACTTCTGCTGACTGCTAGCTTCCTGCAATTTGGCAGTTCAAGTCTCACCAGGCTCAAAGTTGACTCAGCCTTCCATCCTTCCGAGGTCGGTAAAATGAGGACCCAGGTTGTTGGGGGAAAGGGGCTGATTCTGTAAAACTGCTTAGAGAGGATTGTAAAGCAGTATATAAGTCTAAATGCTATTGCTATCACCCAAGATGTGAAGGTCATTCCAGCTGCTCAACTAAAGCAAGGACGTTCTTTCTGAGCAGCAGAAATATAGGAAGATAATGGAAGCAGAATATCATTTTAGTGACAACATAAAAATAATTGCATACAGGATGGGGAAAAGCAGCATCAAACCACACCTGCATTTTATTAAGAAAACCAAATGAAGAGATTGATGATATAATGATGGATGGGGTAATCAAGCTGGATGGTAATCACATGCCACCTAAGATGTTACTGAGGATAAAGAGCTGCGATCTTTTAGAGTGCTAATTCTAAAGGGAAAACCTGTGTGACAAGTGAAATGAACCAACTACAGACTGACCTCTTAGGCACTAGTGAACTGAAAGGGATTGTAATTTGGTCACTTTGTCAGAAAGTCATGCTGTTTGCCATTCATGATATAGAAAGAAATAAAGAATGAACAATGTTGCTTTCATACTCAGCACAAATACAGCAAAGATACACACACACACACACACATACACACAAAGCTACTCAGGTATCCATCTCTATCCAGGCTGTCCAAGTGAAGATATCAAGGGTCTTTCTCAGTGTCTGGAGGCTGTAAATGTCTGGATGGGGGGAAAATGGGTTCCGGTTCAACCAGAGGTAGTATTCAACAGTTCTGGAGAACTGGTAGTGGAAATTTTGAGCAGTTCGAAGAACTGGCAAATACCACCTCTGGCTGGAGATTTTGCAGTATCCTTGCCCTGCCACGCCCACCAAGCCATGCCCACAGAACCAGTAGTAAAAAAAAAATTGAATCCCACCACTGAGTTCAACCCTGCCAAGATTGAGCGCTTGTGGCTTTCTAAAAACAGAATCTTATTATGTCCTTGTAACACTATGAGCTGCACTGGGTTCCAATGTTCTAGGTATAATTCAAGTTAATGATTATGATCTATAAATCCCTACGTAACTTTCTTCAAGACAGGACAAATCATCCTCTCCCTTAAGGAAGCCAATATTACATAAGGACCCAAGCAAAGGTCAGCTTCCCTGACCACTTTCAGGACCCAGGAGGATACCAGGTTTAATAACAGACTGTCAGTCTAACAGCACAAAGAACCCTGTCTCCTTCCTCATGAGTTCAAACTCATTCCAGAATGCATTACAAGATTGGGCCCAAGGCATCTGGATCTAAACAACTTTATCTACCAGATTCCCAAAATATTGTTCAGAGCAGACCTTGGGACTCAGTAGGGACTGGTGTCAGAGTTCCGACGGCTGCCCTAATTAATTAATGAGCATCGAGCCACGCTTCAAAAGAAATCCAATTATTTGTTAGGAGCAATATGTCGGCACTTTTCCCAAGTGCAGTCAGCTTTGCCCTACATAATTTACTGCCCACCCTGTTTCCCCCCTCCTTCCAGGGTGTGTCATAAATCCCATTCTCCAACTGAGCACTTTTGCAGGCTGTAGGAAACACACCTCTCCAGCTGCCTCCGGTAACGTGGGACAAAATCTGGAGAAAGGTAGTCGTGGAATGTGCTTCTGGTCATAGCAACCGAACTGCTCCATCAGATCTCCCACCCCCTCCTTCTTATGGCAACTCAAGAGCAAGCCAGGAATGCTTTACGAGTTGACAACTGGGTCATCCTAAACCATGGTATTGGACACAATCATTGTGGAGAAATATTGAAGTTGTGCTCTTCTTATCACCATGGACAATATAGGGCCTTACCCTCTTTGAACATATTCACTACAATGAGGAAGCCTTCATCTCCTGAAACTACTCAGTAGATCAAAGTGCACCTTGAGATCAGCATACTGATATTGCGTAGAAATGATATGGCCCAAGATCCCAGGTTCCCACCAATCCAAATAGCAGGTAAGACCTTAGCCTGCTTGATTCTCAGGGAAAACTTCAAGCTGTCTCTGATCTCACTGGATCCATCAACCTCTTGAGATAGGCCGATCAAACAGACTATCCTCCTTGCAGAAAGGGGTGAGACCAGTGAGATGAAAGGCAAGAGTGAACTGCATCATTCGCAGCAATGGACTGGTGTTAATGTTTCGAATCATGTTGAAACTGTCTCAAGACAAAAGCCAACCTAGCATGTGATCAACATTATGTCATGTGCCCCCAATAATGTGAAAAAGAGCCATGGTTGCTGTGAAACTCCAGATCTGCCCCAGACTCAGTGTCACTAGGTGGTAGATTGAAATGCCCAAATACTAACATCTTGGGAACTCTAGCACTCGTCCAATGATCGGAGTCCAATAATTCAGTCAGGGCTGATGTTGGTAGCAGCGAAGGCAGTACATCTGCACAGTCCCAACTCTTCCCGTAAGTTAAACTTGACTAGTCATTTTTTACAGGTCCACTAGGCTTTTAGAGGTCTACTGGACCCTGCTTTCTCTCACCTGCATCTTTCTTCCTGTTTAATTAGATGAAATTGGTAAGAATTCTGCTACTTTCCCCTTTTAGTCCAAGTGATTGGAGGAATTGTAACACTATTGTTGTTTTTAACTTGTTGTTTAACTAGATTAAACGAAACTGGTGGTCACACCAGATGGAAAGGCAGCAAGTACGAAGGGGATTCAACGAATGGGGCTCATGAAAAAGGGCTACCAATGGAAACTACTTGTGACCAAACACCTGTCCAGAAAAGAAAAGCCACTGGTGCTTTCTTTCCTAGTATGGGTGATAGAAAAAAAAGGGGAGTCCAAAAGGGGTCATGGTCTGGAGAGAATATTCCACCATTACTTTGATGACAAAGGGGTCAAAATCCAAAAAGAGGTTCCGTAAACTGTGTTGATTTCCAACCACTTTTCCAACCATCTTAAGACTGCAATTCAAAAAAACAACCCTATTTATCCTTCCTGCAGTGCACCCCTTAAGTCTCAATAACATGATTTTGAGCAAATATGTACAAGGACAAAGCATAAAGCTGCAAGCATAAAACATACTTGGTAGTACATGTTAATTTTAAGCTGATTTTTAATCAAGAAGCAAATGGGGGAAATCTATGTAAGAATGTCTTTTACACAGAAGTTGTTAAGAAAAATCTAACATCCCCTGGAAACTGAAAAGAAGAAAGCTCTAATTCAGTCTTTCTCAAACTTGGCAACTTTAATATATATGGAGTTCACCTCCCAGTACAGGACTGCTGTTATAGTCCTTGACCTACAACAGTTCATTTAATGACTGTTCAAAGTTACAACAGCAATGAAAAATGTGACTTACGACCATTTTTCACAGTTACGACCTTTGCAGCATCCCCATGGTCACATGATCAAAATTCGGATGCTTGGTTCACATTTGTGACCGTTGCTGTGTCCCAAGGTCATGTGATCCCCTTTTGCAACCTTCTCACAAGCAAGGGCAACGGGGAAGCCAGATTCACTTAACAACCGGGTTACTAACTTATCCACTGCAGTGATTCACTTAACCATGGTGGCAAGAAAGATTGTAACATGGGGAAAAACTCACTTAACAACAGAATTTTTGATCTCAATTGCAAACGTAAGTCGAGGACTGCCTGTATATCCCAACCAGGGAATTCTGGGACTTGAAACCGAACGTTTCAAAGCTGCCAAGTTTGAGAAACACTGCTCTAAATTCATGGCAGGTGTCGTGGAAATTACTCTCCAGCCCAGAGCGCCAGATACAGACTTGAAATTCAACCAGACTTGAAATTCTAGAACTAGAAAACCTTGAATTACGCCATCTTCGGTCTGATTTAAGCATGGTATATAAAATCATACATTGCAATGTCCTACCTGTCAATGAATACTTCAGCTTCAACCATAACAACACAAGAGCACACAATAGATACAAACTCAAGGTTAACCGCACCAAACTTGATTGCAGGAAATATGACTTCAGCAATAGAGTGGTCAATGTCTGGAATACTCTACCCGACTCTGTAGTTTCTTCCCCAAACCCCAAAAACTTTAACCTTAGACTGTCTACTATTGACCTCACCCCTTTCCTAAGAGGTCTGTAGGGGGCGTGCATAAGCGTACCAACGTGCCTACCATCCCTGTCCTATTGTTTCTCTTATTCTTCTTTTATTTTTCTTATATGTACCCATTTCATGTATTCACAACTATGTATACACTTATACTTATTATCTTGTAAACAATTGGCAAAACAAACAAATAAATAAATAAATAAATAAATAAATAAATAAATAAATAAATAAATAAATAAATAAATAAATAAATAAATAAATAAATACAGTGGAACTACAACTCCCAGGAATCCCTTTGTTCGCGCAGTCTCGACACATTTTAATGCAGGGATCTCCAGCCTTGACAACTTTAAGACTTGTGGACTTCAACTCCCAAAGTGCCTCAGCTAGCAAAGCTGGCTGAGGAGCGCTGGGAGTTGAAGTCCACAAGTCTTAAAGTTGCCAAGTGGATGGCTCCAGCAGTTTGGGAAGACACCGTCGCGTTGCTGGCCTGTGAAGGGCTAAGTTGCAAAGCCCCTCTCCTCACCCACAAGTCCACCCACCCTCCCCGGCCACTACACAATTGGCATGTTACGTAGAGACGCGCCAATTGGGAGGTGGGGGAGAGAAAGGAAGATAACGTTTCGGGCGGGCGTGAAGGCAAGGTTCGTTTTCCGTCTGCCCGCCGCTCACCTCGGATCTGCCTGTTCTGGGAAGGCAAGTCGTAGCAGCCGGGGCCTAGGTGGGGGCTCGTGCAGCCCACTGTCAGAGGGAAGCAGCGGGGAGCCCGGTCGTACATGCCGCCGGCTCGCGAGCAGCAGGCGCCGCTGTCGCCACGGCTACCGCGCGGCCCACGCGCCGCCGCCGGGCCAGCCCGAAAACCAGCCCCGCCCCCTCGAGACGGTTAGTTTCGGCCCGCGGGAGGCGGGGAGGGGGCCTTTATGGCTTCCTCGCTCGGAGTAGCCCGCCGACTGCCTTCGCGCCCCTTTTTGGGGAGATTAGTCGACGGCGATAGGCGGCCTCTAATGTCGCCGTACCTCATGGATGCTGCATCTTACTAAGAAGGTGAAGGGCTGCCCAAGGCGGGTAGTCGTTGGCTTACAACAGATCCTTTAGCGACCGTTCAAAGTGAAGTTACAATGGCACTGGAAAAAAAAGCGACTTTTTTCACACTTATGACCGTCGCAGTATCCCCATAGTCACGTGATTTACATTTGGATTTTTGACAATTGGTTCGTATTTATGAGTTGCCAGTGTCCTGGGGTCGTGTGATCCATCTTTTGCAACCTTGTGACAGGCAGAGTCAATGGGGAAGCCAGATTCACTAAACGTTACTGACTTATGACTATTTTTCACACTTATGACTATTTTTCACACTTAACGACTGTAGCAGCATCCCCAATGGTCAGGTGATTTACATTCGGATGTTCGACAACAGATTGGCATTTATGTCGGTTGCATTGTTCTGGTGTCATGTGATCATCACCTTTTGCAACCTTCTGACAGGCAAAGTCAATGGGGATTCTCTTAACCACCATGTTACTGACTTGATAACTGCAATGATTCACTTAACAAATGTGGTAAGAAAAGTCATAAAATGGGGGGAAACACAATTTCTCACTTAGAAATATAAATGTTGGGCTCAATTGAGGTTATAAATCGAGGACTACTTGTAGCCTATGATTGTTTTGTCCATTTCCCAGCTGCTGCAGTCAAGTGTTTAGAAGCCATGTCCTGTGGCTGCTTAGGCCTTGCCAATAAGTTTGTAATGGAACGGTTTGCATTTTTAGTCTCACATCCTTAGTGGATTAGTGATCCTAGTCAATATTGGGGTCACTATCTAGAACCATGAGAAGTACTTTAGTTAACAATTCATATAGGGCACTTTGGGGTAAGAATGGTCCTGCTCTTGACTCAGAATAATTTGATTTCCTAGCTTCAGACAATACGTTGTGCTTAGAAATAACTGAGTGAGCACAATCTCTGTAAACAGACATCCTGGCATTGCGTGCAGTTTGGCCATAAATTCAGCTTAACTTTATTAATTTTGCATTTACATTTACATTTAATTTAAATTTAATTTTCAAATTCAATAAAATCCTACCCTTGTTTATTTAGAAGTAAATATCTCAGAATTTAATGGATGTGTTGCCAAATATCTTTAGGATTACAGCTACAATTTCTTTAGTTTTGATCTAAAATTTAAACTTCTAGTACTCAGTTATGACTCCACTTCAAAAGGAATAGGTCTATACTTTTCTTTAAATCTAGGCTGTTGAGAAAAAAAGACTGCTTTGGCCTTCAGTGTTTACTTAAAAAGCATATTTGCACAACTAAGCTGTGACACAAAAGCATGCTTTGGTGCACCTTTCCACTGTCTCTCAAGAAAAATAGATTACAATACATGACTTGATCATCTATATTTGTCTCTGTCAATGAAAAAGGTGCTATTCTAACCAAAAGGAAAATTTATTAGATATCTTATATTTAGTTTCCTGTATACTACCAGTAAGCTAATTTATGTGCATACTTCACTTTCTCCTTCTCACTTATTTTATTGTCACCCTGGAGAAGGGATCTGTACTGAACCAGTGAGTTTAATGATCAAGCAGAGTTTTGAAAACAGGTCTCCCACAGACATTCTAACCACAATGTCATGCTGATTCTCTCACTGGTAATTAAATAGCAATCTTCAAAATGAGATTAGCCTTCATAAAAGCAGTAGGAAGATTGCCAGCTAGCTGCCTTTAGGGTCACTGTTTAAAAAAAATCCACCATCTATTTAATGTCACTTTTTAATATAATGGGGAAAAATTACTTCAATTAATATTATGAGCACAGTGGTATGTGGTATCTATTCCTATTGTTTTCAATCAATACTTAGAGCAATTAAGTCTTCCCTGTTTCTTTGTAACAATACTAGGGTGCCTGTGATGTAGTTTAATATCTGAAGCCATAATTTAAATGTTTTAAATACATACTGTGATAAAGGAGGGGGGCTGTAAATCATTACACAGTGTGGCAAGAATGGATGCAAATATGAATTAAATGAAGTCTGAGTCTGCTTTTAATTAAGTCTTGGGTTTGTTTTTTTTACTTCTATGACTTGAATTCATTCTGTGTGTTTGGTTATCAACTAATCTTTACTAAATTTCTGCTAATAAAACCAATAAATTTCCCCAAAGACACCTTGGCTTACCATTATTACCTCTGTGCTTGCATTCATAATTAAATAATCTATTTTACAACATGGCTTATTTTATGCTTGCATAACGAGGCATTCAACATTTGTCATAGTGAACTGCTTCAAAAGTCATTATGATCCAGATGGCTAATCCACTGGTGTCCATTTCTGTTCTACAAGGGAAACAGAAAACATATTAAGCTATTTTAATAAAATGGGACAGTCACCATGGAATCAGTCATTGCTTTCAAATTCTAAGCAGACTGATGAAGGATTTTACATACCCAACAAATTATAAACAGCCAAAAATAGTTAATTCTAGAAGTACAATAGCAGACTGACTGCCACCTCTCCTGCTAAACCACAGCCTACCAGCCACAGTGATCACAGGATCACATGACACACTAAGCCAAAATCAAACCACACCATGGCATAGTATCTCATTCTAACACAGTAGTAATATGGTTTATTTGATTTTAACATAGAGTGTTTGTGAAATTAGCCATTGATTGTGTATTATGGTGTTTGGCTAACTATAATAGAAAACAATTATTTATAAACCATAGTAAAATAAGCAATGACTTTGCATAACATCTAGGTTTCACATACAGTATTGTATTAAGTCATAATGCATTTCGGTGTTTGGGTTAACATTTTATAATAAATCTATTGCAAGCAAATTGTTGTGGTTTGTAACCTATGCTTGTATCTTGAAATCAGGGACCAGCATGTTCAGTTGTAACTGTCCTATTCATAGTACCGTAGACCACAAGGGAAAGCATTGAATAATTAAAGGCAGGAAATTTTAAAAAGGAAGAATTTACTTTTACTTTCTTCTAATGCTCAAAATATGTAGAAGCTATCCAATCAATACTTTAGATGTTCCAACTGAAAGATCTATAATACAAATCTGTTACCATTTCCCATTTTTTTTAGGTCTCCATTATTTTTGTGCTTTGCTGCTCTTTCTAACAAAGCTTGAGGGTCAAATGTTATTGCAGAATGATATATTGTTACGTTGCAGTATCCCTTCCTTACTACCTGAACCTTATTGCTGGGCTGATTTTTGAGTTTTCCTGGCTATTTGGGGTTTTCAATCTCCATTCCTAGGCATAAAGGTTGTTCTGGGAACTGTCAGGATTTCATGGCCTCTATGAAAACCATCATGTTAGAGTTAGTTTTCATCTCAGAGTTGTTAATGTACAATTGGAAGATGGAAAATGTTTTAAGGAGTCTTCCTTCTGGAATGATATACCCCCATTCCCTGAGATCCATATAACTCCCACCTTGGTGAAGTTCTGAAAGTCTTTAAAAATCTTGGCTGCTTAGTTTTTTGGGGTGAGTGCTAATACATGGGATATAACTATAAACTAGCAAGAGTTATTTTAGAGTGAGGCATCCTCCAAACCTAATCATCCTCGCCATCATCCATTGCCATAATCATTTCTTGGTCTGAACAAAACTGTTTGTCACTAGGGTATCTCTACAGGGTTCAAATGGCCATCCTTAGTAACTCATGTACCCCTGTGGCTGTTGGGGATTCTCCTAGCAACCTGGCAGGCAATTATGCCAAGTATTTAGTCAAGATCTGAAATTGAGAGGCAACCAGATTGTCACTGACAGCCTTTGCAAATTTGGCCGATGTGCCAGTTGCAGACTTTCCAGAACAGGAGAACATGACAACAGTTAACTTACACCTTATTATTGCTAAGATAGACCACTGCAACAGGGCCGCCTTTACACAGGGCTGCCTTTGAAGTTTAATTAGAAACTATAGATGTTGCAAAATACAGTGGCCCACAGTCTGTCAGCTGAGTGCTTAATCATGTAGTACCATTTTGGGCACACTACCTTATCTTCCAGTACTCTTCAAGTTTATTTCAGAGTGAACGTTTTGGCCTGGCTCCCTTTAAAATGGATTCCTTTGAATAAAATCAACAACTAGAGATGCTTAAAGTACCTTTGAAACATCAATTTGGTGGAGGAGGCACTAAGAGATGTCTTTTTCTATTGCTCATTTTGACTAGTCATCCCCCACCACTACCCCAGATCTATAGTGCCCTTCCCAGCTTTTTTTAAGAAAGCTAACAAATTGCTTTTAGTTCCAGAATAATTGATGTGCAAAAGTTGTTACCATTATTCAGATGCTGCTTATGTTTTTTGTTTGTTTTGTTTATTGTGTATGTGTTTATGTATTAATATATTGGAAACCTCCAGAAGCCATTTGAAGCGTAGCAGCCTATAAACACTATAAATAAGTAAATATACATATTAAGCCCCCCAACTTTTGACATGACACTTCTTATGAATGGCCTGTGTGTGGATTATATACTATCTTCTGCCAGATTAGAATTCTTATAACATTTGGTAGATTTTGACTGATCTTGAAAGTTATTTGGATGGAAGACTACCATAAAATATGAAGATTGGAAGTTGGAAAAAAATCTCCTAAAGAAAAAATATTTTTGTGTGGTTGCAAAGAAAACCATATGAATATGTCTTGAAGTCACCAGTAATTGAGCTCATCTTGGAATCTATTTCTTTTCAGAATAGACCCTTCTTCACTGCGAAATGCGATTCATCAAGGAAGGGCAATCTGCACAGTGTATCATATCCATGGATAGTTAACTAGGAAAAAATAACTATATTAATACATTATAATTCAGTTGCAATAATTCATGTATCATTCAATTAGGTCTTCCTAGTCTTTTCCAACACCACCAAGAAAGTAGGAATGTTTCTGGTAAATTATAACTGGGTATATTAGGTTCAAACCTGAAATATGTAGTTCGGCAATCCAAATAGCTGTTTTTTATCTTTACTTCAAGATTTATAATTGCTATAAAATCAATGACAGATTTTGAAAATGTAAAGAAATGCCTGTTTCCAAGGGAAGTTCTGCACTTGTGAAAAGTCACAGTATCATATTGACAATTGTGAATGAAGAGTAGGACGCTCCAGTGACTCATTCTTTTGATTAAAACACAGTCTACATAGTAAAAATGTATGAAGACCTCTTCAGTGAAAGTCTATAGAATCTGACATTTAAAATGCCTACACTGACTGCCTTTCCACTCAGAATACATTTGGCATATTTTTCTGCAGCTGAAAAGGATACAAGTTTTCTATCCAGTTTTCATTATTGCCTTTAACCAAAACTTACTCAAAATACAAATGAATAAATCAGAAGGCATCCACATCCTATTCTTTCAGATGTGAATCATAAAATTAAATATAAACATGTAGAATCGACAGCACACTACTGTAGCAAAAGAATGTTTTCTCTTATATTTTGGAGATTGTTTTTCTTCTCCTGACGTTGTCTCTTTAAACATCTATCTCTTCTTGAAGCTGCCTGATACAAATATACACTATTGGTCTGTATTATTTTGTGGGGTTTGTTTTTTATTTTTGTTATTGCAAACCACTCTTAAAACTGAAGTAAATAGCAAGAATGTATATTTCTACTCACTAATGAAAGCATAAATAAAAGTTTTAGGAGGAAACTGATCTATCACTAACCATCAAGCAGATGATATTGGCCTTTGATCTATAAAGTGATCCAATTTAATTTTAGGGAGTTAGTAGATTCTCTGGAGAACGGTACTGCAGTACAGTTGAATCTATGGACAATCATGAGCAAGTCTCAGAGTCAATCCTTTCAGCTCCACTCAGTGCTATAATATGTTACTTCTAGGTTAGATTAATAATAGATGAATATAATCTCATTTCAAAACAAAACACTTCCTTGAATAATCAGGAAAATTAGTTTGATAATGACTTCACTTAATGTTTTTTCCCAGAATTATCATTTCCATTAAAATAAGCTTTGTGAGGGGAATATTCACAGACATTCTAAGTATTATTGATAAAACATGCTATATACAATGGTAGACACTTCATTATATCTTCCTTTGTCTTTCATATTTAGCATATACTTAGGATTAGTATATGATACATCATGTGCCCTTTCAAATGTTGCTGAACTTGTTGTTAAACCCAATATCTTTCACTATGGGCCCCAGCAAAATGGCCACATTAAGAGTTCTATCCTCCAATCTATGATCTATCAGAAATCTATACAAGCATAAATTGCTCTATTATTGCTGATCTCGATTTTTCCTCCATAATTAGACTGGAGAACAATGTTCTCTTTACTGTTTTAATGTTGAACAAATTGAAGAAGTTATTGATGATTTCCCCTGAGTTTGCTTCATCTCCATTCAAGCATTAACAGGTAAAAAATAACCACCAGTTGCTCTTCTCTGGTGCGATGCAGATAAGCAAGACTTTAGAACCTATCAGGTTGCCTGACAAACAGGATGCAGGTGTGGATGAGATTATTTTTAATTTATTTTAAAATATTTATTAAATTTACAAGCTACCCATCTCACCATCGCATTGACTTTAGACACCTTACAA
This sequence comes from Notechis scutatus, assembly GCF_049901735.1. Classification (NCBI taxonomy): domain Eukaryota; kingdom Metazoa; phylum Chordata; class Lepidosauria; order Squamata; family Elapidae; genus Notechis; species Notechis scutatus. The sequence continues at coordinate 20,306,469 of NC_142012.1, forward strand.
CTTGATAAAACCATATTGTAAAATATTAAACACGATAAATGCATTAAAAACAACAGAATTAGCTACAATGTGGGACTACAAAATGAACGTGGGATCTTTGATTTAATCCACTAACCACTTCCAGAATGGCACACACCGATCTAAGACCCTAGGCCAATTGGCAGAACCAGGTTTTAAGGCCCTTTCAGGAGGTCAAGAGGATGGTGGCAGAACTTTCCTCCAGGAGTACAATGTCCCAAAGGATGGGAGGCATAGCAGAAAAGGCTCTTCTCCTGGACCCTGCCAGCTGGATTTCCGTGGTCCTTCTGCTTGCAGGAGGGGGCCAGGCCAATCCCATTCAGGTAAGATAGTTCCTCTAGTAACCTGGACTCATGTTACAAAGGCTAACATTGACATTTACTGAAGTAATGAATATCATTTGCACATTTGAATAGGACATCAGAGTTTCAACACCACAGTCGATCTTTCATCTTGTTTCATCCCCTTTGTGCACAGTGCTCTGATTGTTAAGAACTATTAGATCCTGACTGTAGTTAGGGAGTAGGCCTCAAACGTCATGAGGAAAAGTAAAGAGTTGGTTTCCTTTCTAAGAACTTGTATCTTTATGAGAAGCAAACTAGAAAATACCTCTGAATAAAGGCTAGTAATTTGTGTGAAATCAACTCAAAGGGGATAATTGGCATTGTCCTCATATTTCCAAAGATGCCTTGGAGCTTTCAGACAACTTAGAAATATGACTTCATTAATTCCATAAGTTAATTTAATCGATTCCTGCTTCAGAAGTGTTGTGACAACAATTCCATAGTACTGCTTCTGGGGCTGCAAAGCAGTGGGTTGCAGTGATGTGAATGCCCCCTTTGACTTTGCCTCTACCTCTGAGGATCTATTCTTCCTCCAGAAGCCAAATACATCAATCTTTTGGTTCTTCTCACATCCTTTCTGCTGAACTAAGTGGCTAGTTTACTTTCCTCATCTTGACATGCTATAAAAAGTTAATATGCCAAAATGAAGAGCCACCTGTTTGTATTTTTGGTATTCCTCCATTGTCTAGTTTTGGAAGCACCAGCTGATACAAGAAAAGAAAGCAGCCGTGCAAAGCAGACTGTAGCGAGAAGAACAACATTGGCAGATATGTGGCCTGCATCATCATCTAGATTTATCACAATTATTTTGGGGAAGAGCATATGTACTTTTATATGTAGGTATGTTTTGTCCAAATTACTGTATCATTTCACAGAATTCAGGCTGGAAATAACGACTGTTGAGTTGCAGCTAGATTTTGTTTTAATGAAAAATTTCCTGACAATAAGATCTGTACAGCAGTAGAATAGTGTACCTACAGCTCTAAGTTCCCCATCTCTGGAGGTTTTTAAGAAGAGGCTATTCTTGAAGGTAGTTTAATTGGACTTTCTGTACACTGCAGAGGGTGGGACTAGATGATCCTAGAGATTTTTTTTCCAATCCCACAATTCTAGGATGTTGCCTTGGTATATCTAATACTGGGAGCAGCTGAATTTTCTGGCTGCAGCAAAGCTGTAAAAAAATCTACTCTCTCCTTTTTTTCCCCTAAGTGGAGTAATAAAATAGTCTGTTGCAAGTTCTGAAAGAAATGCTCTTTATTTTGAAAGCTCGTCTAGAGAGACTATATCACACAGATATACAACTTTAAAGAAAGCCAGGAAGTTTTCATTTTTGAGAACAGATTATGGAATACAATAGCACTAATTCATACATGAAAAGAAATGACTTTATCTAAATGCAGGCAGACAAAACCGAAGTCATAACATTCATATGTGTTTTGAAAAACTAAAAAAGAATGTCTTTTGTATTCATATGGCAGTTCATAACCTTAATTATGTTTCCCAAGCTTCTTGATGAGATATTGTTCCTTGAAATGTTCTTAATTAGGAAAGGAGGGTTTTCCCCCCATCTTACAGTTCTCAAGGGTTGCAGAGGGTTTTTATTATTATTATAATTTTAAATGTTCTAGATTTTTCTTTCAAGAAGAGATAGCTGTTCATTAAAAATGACATATTGCATATAATTCTCACAAACTTTTCCAAAATTTATGTATCTTCAACAGGACCCTCTCAATCTAACACTGGTATTTTCACAGCACATTAGTCTCTAGCCATCATGTTTGGACAGATTCAAAATACTCATTTTAAAGAATCAATACAGTATGGTTGCTAAAGTGTTAGTCTAGGACCATGATAGCAAACCTATGGCATGCGTGCCAGAAGTGGCACGCAGAGCCACTTCTGCCAGCACACGAGAGGTCGCCCAGAAGAGCCCCACTGCACATGCACGCACGCTCCCGCCCAACAGCTGATTGTTGGGTATCTGACGCGCATGCCCAGGGAGTGGGGGGTGCACTGGAGACATGTGGACATGCGCAGAGACGTGTGGGGCATGTGGGGTCTCACGCTCATGCGCAGAGACACATGGCACACAGGGGGTGTCACAGGTCCTGAAGGAAGCAGATTCCCTGGACTCCTTTCAGTGCAGTTTTAAACATGGATATAGTAAAGATGGCATTGCTTGCACTTGTAGATTATTTCTGGCAGGATTGGTATAGTGGTAGTACACCCTTTTGTTCTTCCTTTATCTCTATGTGACTTTTCAAATCATCAAATGCTTAGATTGGCAGGCCTTTTTTCACTAATGCTATAGTGTGAATGAATGCCATTCACTAAATGGTCAGCTGAGAAATTAGTCCATGACAAATCCAAACTGAGATATAGTATGATCACCTGGGATGATCCTAGCGACCTTCGTGGCAGAAATGGGGCAACCATAATATACAAATAGTTAGAAAATATCATCTTTAATGTATTAATGCATGCAGACACAAATGCAAGTTTGAAGTGGAATGCAGACAAACTAATCAAGGCACACAATATGTGCATAAGTCAAATTAATTAGCTTAATGTTGAAATAATTTTAAATTTGATTGTGCTAGATGCATCCTGCAAATAGTAAAAACCATGACCTCTGCTCGTATTTCTACAGAGAATGGTCTAAAAGCATATGATACAATTCTGGTACAAATATTTTGTTCATGCACATTTGCTTAATCAATTATTACGTAATATATAATGTACCATGACAATCATTATAGTATTCATAGCTCTCTGCTACTATTCATAGTATGGCTACTATAAAGATGACCAAGCAATTGACAACCCGTGTGATATTATACAGGAAAAGAAATTGTCACCCAATCATATTTCACTGAACAAAGAACATAACACATTCCCACATCACCACAATATTAAACACACGTCACCAAAATATTAACTGACAGTTTGTTCTAATATCATCCCTAAATATTGCTTCTCAATGTCTAATTTTGGTTTTAAAAAGGCAAGTGGTGATTAAGAAGGATTTACTTAATATGCACCTGGTAGCTAATTGATTGACAGTCAAACTTTATAAATGAGCAAAATTGCACTTCAGATATTTATCTACATGGAATAAAACATGCACATTTCTGAACTTTGAACATTGTGCCTGAATATTTTCATTCCAAAGTCTCATCCTAATGCTAGAATACTTGGGAGGGTTTTTTGAATCGAAAAGAGATATATCATTCCTTCTACAACCCTAAGTTTTTCTGTGGCCACTTTCTTTGGATATAGCTGATTTGAAAAAAACCAAGTTACTACTGGATACATTTCTTGGTGCTTTTTAGTGTTTGTCCTGATTTTTGCTAGCTATATATGGTAGTTCTGCTCCAAGGTACCAGAAGAAGAATAAATCATTCAGTACCAGATGAACCAAAACCAGACTACTGGAAGAAAGCTGAGTTGCTGTGAAGGCACAGTTGGAGTCATTGCAGAAGAACTTGATGTACGAAAAAAACAAAGGCAGTTGAAAAAGAGGTTGCCAGAAGATTAGGCAGCTAGACGCTATCATTGATAATGCAAAAATATAAATTTACAAGAACTCAAGCCATTACTGACAGATCCATTTTGGAATGACATTCATTGGGTCATAAAGAGTCAAAAGCATTTGAATAACTGAACAACAGCTACAGGCTAAGGGTTAGACATTGACAGCTGGTTCAGAGTGATGTTGACTTAGATTAAAAAACTGCAGAATATCTGAAATACCAGTTTTCAAAATGCTTTTCTATTTCTCTGCTGTCTTCCCATTAAGTGAATATTGGAATATCAGCTTCTAAACATCTTTCCACCATTTCATTACCTTGAATTAATTTCCCCAGCTCGCTGCCATATATGTTAGCCACTAGTAGCTACCAAAAAGGGTTTAACTAATAGTAAAAGTTTCTTTCCCCAAGCCAGATATGTTAGCTCTAAACTGTAGGCGACATAAAAGAAATATAGTGTTATAAAATTACAATTAAAACCAAACACCTCAGAAACTCCCCTTCCTATCCAAAATACTGAAATCCTACTTCTAATTGAAACCATAGGCAGAACACCAGATACAGGTAGTCCTCAACTTACGACCACAATTGAACCCAAAATGTTTCTGCAAAATATTTGTTAAGTGAGTTTTGCCCCATTTTATGAATTTTCTTGCCACAGTTGTTAAGTTAATCACTGCAGTTGGTAAATTAGTAACATGGTTGTTAAGTGAAACTGGTTTCCCCATTGACTTTACTTGTCAGAAGGTCACAAAAGGTGATCACATGACTCTGGGACACTGCGACCATCATAAATATGAGTCAGTTGCCAAGCATTTAAATTTTGATCACATGACCATGGGGATGCTGCAAAGGTTCTAAGTGAGAAAAATGGTCTTAACTCACGTTTTTCATTGACGTTGTAACTTTGAATGGTCATTAAATGAACTAGTAAGTTGAGGGCTACCTATACATTCAGAGGAAAGTTTAAATGACTATATGGAATCTTTACAGATTCTTAAAAGCTGGCATTATTAGAGTTATTTTAACACTGGATAGATTTCTAGTTGCATTTTTTTCTAAAAAGGAAGGCTATATGTATTTAAATAAATACAGTAATATGCCACAGTTCTGAAGCAAAACAAAAAACAAAACAGAGTAGCACCTTGCTGTTGATTAAGCAAAACAGGCTTTTAAAAAGACTGCTTGTATTGTTCAGTGTAAGATTTAGTGTTGTTGCAGCACTCCAAGTGGATAAATACCAGGTGTTATTAATTCAAACCTTCATGCAAGCACTTTAGAATTACTTCTTAAATAACAATAGTTCAACTAATAACTGTTATAACGTCTGAAAGACAGATATTGGGGAAAATTAAAAATGACTGGGAAACTTCAAGGCAGGTATTTTTATTTGCATGTTTGCTCTTCTGATTATACTTGTCACAGCCAACCTTTCTAAGAAGCTGAGGGAGAATTATTCAACTTCTACTATCTCTGTTGCCTTTTTCCTGCTTGTTGAAGTTGTTCATAATATACAATATTATACAATATGTAATATGTGGCATTGAATCACCATACAGTTATGTTAAAAAATTTGTAGACATTCCTGCACAAATTGATGCCATCAGAACTCAACGTCACCATTAGAGATTACATTTTTCTCTTAAATATTAACCTTAGCCTTATAGGATAAGGAAGTTGTGTGCCAATAGAGAAAAATAGAGAAGCATACAATATAGATAAGATTTTAAAGCCAGTAATCTAACCCATAAATTATATAGCTACAATAGCTGAGCTTCAAGTGTACTTAACCATATCATGGCTTGCTTGGGTTTGGCTTAGTACTTTGTGGGAACTCTGAGCTGAACATCCAAAAGTTCTAGCTTCTCTGATGAGGTATATGGAAGTATGCATCAGGCTGCCTAACCAAAATCCTTTATTTAGATCATATCATGGAAAGCTTTTGAGGATGAGCAGTGCAGTAGCCTAGAAGTGGAGCTCTCGCCTCACAATCAGGAGGTTGTGAGTTCAATCCTAGGTAGAGGCAAATATTTCTCTCTCTGAGCACAATGAGAATATATCTGCTGAATGTAACTCCACATTGGTGACAGGAAGGGCATCCGGCCAGTAATCACTCAGCTCCATTCAGTTGCCCAGACTCCACCCCTCAAGGGATTATGGGCTCATTAAAAGATGATGATGGATGGAAAGGTTTTGAAAATCACCACAAGAATCAGCAGTTGACAAAATGGCACATTCAGACACTATGGTACATATGACTATGTCACTATTTTAAAAAAAACAGTATTTGTTTTAAATATTGCCATCAACATTGTCAATTCCTACGGGTAGCAGCATTCCTTCTTAAGGTCTATGTGAATAAACCCAAACAACTACTAGCATTGCAAAAGATGAGCACGGATACTTGAGGACATTGTGTGCAAGCCAAATGTCAACAAGGAAAATGTTAGAAACTCTAGACTTCACCTCTCTCAAGTCAACCAAACTGCAAGCAGGTACCACCTAGCTCATATCTCTACTAACAACCACCAAAGGATCCAAAAGGATGAATCAAAAAAAGATACAGGGTGACACCTTCAGATGGACTTAGAGATGGACTTGAAGGCATTACTTTGTATGTCATTTGTTGGCTTTCTAAGATGTTGGCCTTTAAAGTATTTTTTAATTCTTTATTTTAATTGGAAGCATCCATAATGGATTATCTACTGTATTCAAACAGACTGGGAATCAATAGCATACATAGTATTCTATGTGGCAAAGGGCCTGCAACAGAAGTCAGGAACAGCTAAAAACACAAGTACCATTGTAGCTATGGGAAAAGTCATTAAGTAGGCCCTTTTACTTTCCAATGACCTGCAGATATGCGAAGTTAGTTAAATTGTACTTTTTGCACTGTACATAAACCAGAAAAGCAAAAATTCACCTGGTGATATGTGAGATAATAGGATACCTCTCCTGCAAAGAAGTAGAAGTTGAGAATGTTCAGTGGCTTTAATCAGACTTCTGCAAATAATTACTTTTCAAAATTGTTGGTCCACCGTCATCTCTCTCCACGCTGGCAAGCTACCAGGAATGCATTTCTTTTCAATTTTTTGCTCTTCCCTGATTCACAACAGAGACTTGTAGGATCATCCAGGCATCTCAGTGAATATATAAAAGCTGTCCCTGTTAGACCTATGTCATCAAAGGAACAAATGAAAGATACAATAAACTGCTAGTGTGTACTGAATAGAATAGAATACTTTATTGGCCAAGTGTGATTGGACACACAAGGAATTTGTCTTGGTGTAAATACTCTCAGTATACATAAAGAAAAGATACATTCGTTAAGAATCAAGAATCATAATGTACAACGCTTAATGATAGTCATAGGGTACAATAAGTAATCAAATCATACTAGGAAGCAGTCAATATAAATCGTAAGGATACAAGCGGCAAAGTTACAGTCCTACAATCACAAGTGGGAGGGGATGGGTGATAAGGAGTGATGAGAAGATTAACAGTAATAGTAATGCAGACATTGTTGAGGGAATGGACAATGTTGAGGGAATTATTTGTTTGGCAGAGTGATGGCATTTGGGAAAAAACTGCCCTTGTGTCTAGTTGTTCTGGTGTGCAGTGCTCTATAGCATCATTTTGAGGGAAGGAGTTGAAACAGTTTATGTCCAGGATGTGAGGGGTCTGTAAATATTTTCACAGCCCTCTTTTTGACTTGTGCAGTATACAGGTCCTCGACTGAAGGCAGGTTGGTAGTAATTTTTTCTGTAGTCCTAATTATCCTCTGAAGTCGGTGTCTATCTTGTTGGGTTGCAGAACCAAACCAGGCAGTTATGGAGGTGCAGATGACAGACTCAGCAATTCCTCTATGAAACTGTATCAGCAACTCCTTGGGCAGTTTGAGCTTTCTGAGTTGGCATAGAAAGAACATTCTTTGTTGTGCTTTTTTGATGACGTTTTTGATGTTAAGTGTCCATTTTAGGTCATGTGATATAGTAGAACCTAGAAATTTGAAGCTCTCTACTGTTGATACTGTATATCTAATGAACTGTTCATTGTTATCTCAGAGGCTTTTAAAGCATTCCTTAAGATTAAGACTATCCCTGAAAAGAAATTGCCATAGGTAACAAAAAATTAGGTAGCTGGATTGCTGAAGGGAGTGAGGCATTGTGTCGTATGATGCGCAGTATTACACTGTCAGTTTCCTATGGACCGAATTTAAGGTGCTGATACTATTTTTAAAGCTCCAAATGGCTTGGAGACTAATAGCTTTCACATTATACACTTGCATATTTATTTAGATCAGTGGGAGATGCCTTCAAAGGATGCCTCTGTTGCCAAAAGTTCAACTATTAAGTATATAGGAATTTACTTCTCCCCTGTGGTTTCCTGTCTCTGGTATGTTCTCTGTAGAAACTCTACATGCCTGAGAATTAGAAAACAGGATAAAAAATGCATCTCTTTTTCCAAACTGTTAATTTTAATGGCTGGTTTTAATGCATTTTTATTTTGAATATTTTATTGCTTTAAATGTTGGAACAAACCTAAAAATCCAATAGTAAATCAAATAAAAGATTAATGATATACACATATGTTTTTCTTAATCAATATAAGTTTGACTGTGCAATGTGACATCAATAGGTCAAAAATATGTTACATTGTTGTCTACAAGTTAAAAACATATGTATAATATGACTAGGGATCTGGCCAACAAAACAGATTAAAATTGGGGTTTTAGGATATCAGAACTCAGCAATTAATCATCCTTAACTTATTCATTTCTTCTAACTACACTTCAGTAAATCATTATCTTGCCAGTTACAATTTAAAGATATTATTATTGAATAAAGCTTTGGAGATGTTTGCTATGTCCGCAGAATTATCATTTAATTCTAAACGGATATTCCAAGCTGTCCTTTTTTCTTGTAAAATACCAATGCTAACTGCATGCATTTTACATAAATCAGGATAATCTATCATGCACATATCAAACTGTCTTGAAGGGAGAAAAATTACATATCTGCTATGTTTACTGGCAAAACTGGATGCAACCTACAGCCTGGGTATTGCCAGAGTGAATTGAAGGGTATATGTGCTACAGATTTAATAAATCAATAAATAATTTCTTCTCCCCAGGCCATTCTATATGCTTCAAGGGAAGAGGGCTTCAAGTGTTGTTTTTCCACATTTGTTGAGGGAATCATGTAATTTGGTGGGTATAAATTTACTGAAACATGGAAAACTCAATATACAGTACATGATACTTTGAGCCACATCTAGACACATCTACTGGTCAAGGCGCCAAGGTAGAAAGCGGTAGACTGAGCTCAAGTCCTTCTTAGCCTTTAAAGCCAGCTGGGTGAATTTGGGCCAGTTACTTTCTCTCAGCCCAATCAACTCACAGGGTTGTTGTTGTGGAAAATAGCAGGAGGAAGGAGTATTTTGTGTGTTTGCCACCTCAAGTTATTTATAAAAATATAAATAAATAAACCTGCAACCACTTTGTGAAAGTGGCCATTGTGTTGTGATGGTATAATGTTTGTGGAGAAAAAGTATATTTGTATAAAGAGAGCAAGAGCGAGACAGAATTGGGCCATTTTCACATTAGCTAATATTTACAGTGTCTTACAGAATCATCCATCTAAGGTTGAAGCAGCATATCACTAATTATGACTGGCATTACATTGCCATAGCAATAGTTGGGTGGTGCTATAAAATATTACAGATGACTAATAGGGAAAAGACAGGAGAAAGAGAAGAAAGTGATGAAATTGTTGACTGAGAAGATTGGCTGAGAGAAAGGTGAGGTATGAGTCAAGAATTAATTGAACAGGATTAACTTGGACAATGTTTCTGGAGAAACTAATTTCCTGGTGATCTCCAGGTAATGAATTGATTTCAAAGGACTATATATTGAAGTCCTTTGAGAAAAGGATGGCCTTTTATGAGATGAATTTTCTAGCTTAAGCAACACATTTTAGTATTTATTTGATTTGTCAATCGCTTACAAGATACAGGTATAAATATAGTTTTGAATACATGAGATAGATACTTATAAGAAAAATAAAAAAACAATAGGACAGGGACGGTAGGCACGATTGGTGCGCTTATGCATGCCCCCTACAGGCCTCTTAGGAAGGGGGTGAGGTCAATAGTAGACAGTCTAAGGTTAAAGTTTTTGGGGTTTGGGAAAGAAACCACAGTCAGGTAGAGTATTCCAAACATTGACCACTCTGTTGCTGAAGTTGTATTTTCTGCAGTCAAGTTTGGTGCAGTTAACCTTGAGTTTGTATCTATTGGGTGCTCTTGTATTGTTATGATTGAAGCTGAAGTTGCAGTGTATAGTTTGTATTCTATTGAGATTCAATAAACTTTATCCATTTGCTTTCTATGAAACACCTATTTCCAATGTTTTTCCAACTAACTATGGCATTGTTTGAATGATACATTACCTGGTATGAATTCTTTCTTTCCCATTCCTTATCATCGTATCAAGGCTGGCTGGACTTCTGTCCCACATGTCACTTTTTCTGTACACTCACAGTTCATATCTTTATATTTTTCTAACTCCTAGGTTTCATTCCTGTATCTTTACTTTTTGGGAAAAGAAGCCCTTCAGTTTTTAGATATCTAATTTGACTATCTACTTTGGTAGACTATTTTGTTATTATGGTCTCTGGTCTCTATTTACTCATTGTTATTCTCTATAAGTCTTACAGGTAGTCCTCAACTTACAACAGCTCACTTAGTGACCTTTCAAAGTTGCAACGGTACTGAAAAAAGTGACTTATGACCATTTGCACACTTATGACAATCTCCGTGTCACGTGATTTACATTTCAGATGCTTGAAAACTGACTCACATTTATGATGGTTGCATGTCCCGGGGTCATGTGATCACCTTTTGCAACTTTCTGACAAACAAACTCAATGGGGAAACAAAATTCACTTAACAACCATATTACTAATTTAACACCAGCAATGATTCACTTAACAAATGTGGTAAAAAAAAGTCATGAAATGAGGCAAAACTCATTTAACAAATTTCTCATTTAGCAACATAAATTTTGGGCTCAATTGTGGTCATAAGTTGAGGGCTATCTGTATTTTTGTTGTTGCTTTAAACAATAGGACCCTTTTAGTCTCTAGTTACAGAACCTTGATATCAAAATTTTAACTTTATTAATAACTCCAAAACTTTCTTGCAACCATTGGGGTGCATAAAGGACCAGTTATGGTAATTTTTTAAGGTTCTTAAAGTACAACTTGCAAAATAATGAGTTAAATGTTTGAATTAATCAGAAAGAATCATTCCATTGATTCTGACCTTCCAGCATTTGTCATCTTTTATGCTACTATTAATGCTATTGTTATATCTATAGTATTAAAGCAAACTCCTAACAGTGCCAAACTCAGCAAGAAGAGTCAGCACAATAGGCTTTGATCTAACTCTTTTGATTTTTCTGTAGAAAGAGAGAAAGGCAAACAGTGATCCTGCCAGCAATTTTCCATTGCCTAAAGACAAAACACAGGAAAAACTGCTGATGCCAGCTCTGATCGTCTTGCCGCCAACCAAATGGTAAGTTATTGAGGGACAAATGCAAATGTTCAAAGTCACACTTGCATCTCTCATAATGTAACTAGGCACTGCTGCTCATTTTTGATAATAACTTAACACTTTTTATTTTTAGCTGTAGTGGCATGTCTTCTAGCTCCTTTGCTCTTTGTGTTTTCTGACTTCCTTTCCTCTAATCCAGATATGGAGTATTTTTCACTGTGAGGAAAAGTGTCAACTCTGATTTGGACCTGGCTGAGGCCATTTTGGAGGCTTCAGGGTTCCCACACAACAGAGAGAGGGGGGAAATAGCTAGATGGGGTTTTGTAGCCAAAACAATCAAGTTTTCCTGTGGGAACCAAGAACATTCCAACAGGTGCTGGGAAGAGGAGGAGTGAAGTAACCAAGCAACCAGCCAGCACCTCTATTGGACAATGTGACTAATGATTTGGGGGAAGGGGGAACTTTCATTTTTTAATTAGGTGAAAACTGTGGGAACTTTCAAAGTCAGTTTTCACCAGTTGTGCCAATATGATATATCTAATAAATTGTTCTTTGAGGAGTCTTCCAGCCTCGGAGTTCTGCATTCCATGGTTGCATTACTTGGAACATTGGTAAAAGATGCAGGAAGCTGACTTGTCCCAGTTTAGATGATGGACATCTGCAGCAAACCAAAATCATGTCAAAATGATGGCATGTCCCTGGTGACATCATTACACCATTCCCATCATTGTGTTCTTGTGTCCGATGGAAGCATATGAGTCACAGTATGTGTGTGATGACATTGTGAGACATGTGTCTCCACTTGCTTCTCTGTCACCTCATGCAGATACCAATGATTTTGTTAAGTACAAAATACTGAATTGGTTGCATTCTCGTAATGCGCTTAACTGAAATCAGCAAATCAAGACTTTTTAAAATTCTAAGAGGATCGGAAATAGAACGCTCATGTTTCCAACACAAGCTGCATGGGACATTGGCAATCTCATGCAACATACCGTATGTGACTAGAATGTAGCTAGCTAGTTTGTGGCTTAGTGTTTTATACAAATTCAACAAGTGTGACTAATTTATCTTTTTTTTTTTGTTCATTAGATTAATATCCCATCATTCTTCCAACAGCTGAAGATGGTATACTTTCTTATGATCTTTACTACAACTGCTACTCTGTGAATTGAGTTGTGCTGAAACCAGGGGTGGGTTTCTATCGGTTCTGTCCACCTCTGTAGAACCAGTAGCTCCGAAGAGCAGCAGACATAGAACCAGTTCTATGTCTGCTGATGTTTTTGTCCACCTGCCCACCCGGACTCTTATCTGATCTTTATTTCTTGATTTTTCAACTTCAGCTGCCAAACAAGGCACAGCTGCAGTTTAAAAAACAGGAAAAGAGGGCTGTTTCAAAGGCTGCTTCTCTGCACGCAGCGTGCTGATGATGATTTACAGGCACACGCTCACAACTGTGCAGAAAAGCACATCATAAATCACCGAACCTTGTAAATCCTGAACCGGTAGTTAACCCTGTCATATCCCACCCCTGGCTGAAACTACTACTTTGAGAATTGGGTTGTCTTAGCAACTGATCCAAAATCACCCAGTGAGTTTCCATGGTTAAAGGTAGATTTAGGTCTAGTCCAACACCTTAACTACAGTTCAATGAACTTATTTGGTAAATTAAAATTATAAAAAAGATCTGTGTAAATCAGGTCATCTAATCCAACACAAAGCAGCCAGCTATCTCTAGTCAGTTCCAGGCTACAGGCAACAGATCATTTACGAATGAAGGCAAATATACCTGTCCCAGGATGATGTTGCAGGATCCAGTCTGATAAACCTGTGATCCCAATGACCGACCCAGATTGGATCCTGCGATAGATCCATTGTCTTCCTCCATTTCTAGTCCTCAGCAACTGGTATTCAAGGTAATCAGCCTATGATCCACAGGTAGCAAACAGTCAGCAAGATGAACAGTCATTGTTACTCCAATCCTCATGTGTTTGTCCAGTCTCTATCATGTCTCCTATTAGCTATCTTTTTTAAAAAATAAACTCAGAAAACTGGATTAAAACTCAATAATGTTTAGTTCAATTCTCCATCGTTTTCCAAATACAGCAACTTCATTCTCCGTACAATGTAGTAAGGAGAAGAGGCAGAGTCTGTGAACAGAGTCAAGAGAGAAACCAGTCTGGAGTTGTTACATTGCCACAAGTGATCCAAGTTCACCCCCCGCCCCAAATTCCATTGACTCTTATCTAGGGCCAATTTAGTGCTGTTAGATGAGTGAAGATGTAGTCGATTCTTAGTATGCCAGTGTAATTTGCCTATCCCAGGTCCTCAGGAAGGAGTCAATAGGTGGATAAAAATGCCAGATGTGGTCTAAAGATCTGCTTGGCTTTGTAATAATAATGATGAATTATGCTTTTTTGATAAAATCATATATTTTCATTTATAATTGCTGTATGCTTTGGTCTGGTCATATGTGCTACCATTTTATCTCAGTTTATCCCTTTATCCCCATGACCTTGGTTATTTTCAATTATTTGGTACTCATTTAACATTATTCTATCTTGTTCTTTCCTTACTAATCATGGCTTTCTTGAGTCAGAAAGGATGTATGGTTTCTTAGAAAATAGAAAACAGAATTCATTCAGCCAAGTTTGCATGACTTAGCTGAATGGGACCCTCCTTTGAGAGGGGTATATATCCATCCAGAAAGAATTATTTATGCAAGATCCAAGTGTGCCTTGCTGATTAAACTGAAACGCACAGCACTGTATTAAATTAATGGTGCCTCAGAGTCTCTTGCTTTCAAGCTGAAAGGATTTCTTTCCTTCCCTATGAATACTCTATGAAATTACTAATTAAGTTTCTTTCTACAAATGTACTTTCCGTGGTGCAAACAATGTATACTATAAAACACAGCAAAAGTGACATACCAAATTTAAGGAATTTAGAGTGGATTTATTTGAAGCAATTTTCAAATATTACAAAGCAATTTTCCATTACTAATAGGACAGACAACAGGAGATCTACTTATTCTTCATTCCTTTATTCAATTTATTTTAAGAAGAAATGCATGGACTGGGGAAGGAAGCCACAGTATTTTGAACAGAGGGAGATGAATGAAAATTATATGAGAAAGTTTTTTTTAAAAAAATGGTTTTTGTTTTGTTTTTGTTTTAAAGAGGAAGCATTGCTGTTTGATAAGATTTGAATGGAGAAGATTTGAATGAGCTCACCAATCATCTACTTTGGAATTTGGAAAGGATGAGATTTGAGTGGGGGTTTAGTGGAGGTTGTCCAATCAGCTGAGTGGGAATTTAAATTCAGGCTGACTAATCAGCTGGGTGATTTAAATGGAGCTGGGCAATATATATGGAGACTTATCAATTCTCTGTGAGTCTCCTTTATTCTCCCCAATTGGTGGCCGTTTAGAATTATTTTTGGTGATTTGATTTAAATGGAGACTGTAGACATCATTCCAGTTCTTCCTTCACTGGAATTCACAATCTGTTTCAAAAGGCAGTTTTCCTGAATAAAAACCTTCTTCACACCTCTTCTTCTCTAGTCCCTTTTTTTTTCTCCTTTGATCACTCTTTTCTCAAACTGCCATTTAACTTCCAGAGTTAGAGGGTAAAAACATAAATTAAGGCGCTGCCGCTTAATCTCCATACTCACCCCTTCCGCTCTGGAGTCTTTGCTTTTTAAGTTGTTTCTGACTCGGGTCCACAGTAAATATTCGAGCCGTTTACCTGCTCCTTCCTCCCTCTGAAAAATGCACAGCAGTTGGGTAGCTTCTAAGCTTGCAATCCTTGCCGGCAGTTGCCACAAACCCACAGCTCGTTCGTTCCCCGTGTTGGCTTCCCTCTCCTGAGACCAGGCAGATTCTTTAGACCAGGTAGCTGCTTTTCACTAGGCAGCTTTTTCCTCTCCAGGCAGATGAAAGGAAAGCTGCTGAAGAGGGGATTCCTGGACCCTCTTTCTAATTTCCTCACAACAACCCTATAAGGTGGTTGGGCTGAGAGGGACTGGCCCAGATTCACCCAGCCAGCTTTCATGTCTAATGCAGGACTAGAAGTCTGCAAATTAGCATGCAATATTATGAACAAGATTCAGAGCTCTTATTCATAGCTCTTAAGCCACTTAGCCTAGGAATAATTTTTAAATCATGTGAACATTACATCCAAACTCTGAGTGATGGTACTTAAAATGTAACAAATCTTGAGAAGAGAAGCTATCTGAAATAATTTGTTGTTTTGCTGTCATAAAATTAACTGTTGTACTTTTTTTCAGATCTTCCTGAAAATCATCAATCTTTTTTTCAAAACATCCTACTTAAATAAAAGTAATTTAGAGAAAATTGTGCCTTAACTTTGTTTCAGAGAATTCTGACAGCATTTTGGAAGATCCATCAAGATGACTGACAATTTTGTATTCCATACCATAAGCTCTAAAAGATATGGAATATTAGAATATATTATAATAATATGACAACAAATTTATTCTGACATCATACCATTTTTTTCATTGATGCCTTCATTTAAAAGAAAAAGACATCAATTACTATTTTGATTATATATTTATCTTATTTTATTTTTGCTACAAAAGCACTCGCAATGTAAAGGCAGATCATGATAATAGCTGTGCCAATACAAAATGTTTATTCATGTTAACCAAAGTTCACTCAACCCAATTTTCCCCTAAATATGGTCCCCTAAATGACCATACAGGCTGTTTGAAGAAGATACCACACACTAAAATGCATCTTGCAGGTGTCAAAATTTTTGAATGCAATTAAAATTGTTGTTGAAAGAAAAGTGCTCTGTGCTAATTTGCTACAGATAAGGAGAGGAAATGATTGCTTTTAAATGAGATACAGAATTTCATATTCTAGCTGAATTTAATACATCTACTGCAGCAGTGGAGGTGAAATAGTCTAGAAACGTCTGTTTAAGCCTTCAATGCTTGTTTTGCATTTATGAAGGGAAACAGCAATTATAAATGTATATGCCATTTATGTATATATCAAATGTACGTAGGTAAAGCTATTGTAGTCAGATGAAAGAGGATCTGAGCAACTTGCCTTCAGCACTTTCCTTTCCTTCATTCCTTCCTGTGGGTCACAGGCCTAAAGAGTACTAGTACTAGGTTCACTGAGGAAGATTATAATAAAGCTCAAAAAGTGGTAACATTTGCCAGTTTTAGGCAAATACTTTTCCAGAGTTGGATTTTTAACAGGAGGTGCCAGACCAAGTTGAGTTCTCTTATATACAAAATATGGGGTTAACCATGAGCTATAGGTACAGTATGCATCCCAAGCAATGTTTGACAGTTTGCAAGAACCTCTGCTTCAGGAAAGCTTAGAAGCTATGACAGATCTTTTCACTGAACAAACTCTCTAGAAAATAGAGTCATTAATCCAGTCAGATAAGACTTCCACCCTGATGATGTCTTGAAAGTCTCTAAAAGAAATTGGCTGTTCTTCCAGGTTTTGGATAAAGTAGTGATGGAGCCCCTGTTCATTACATTTTATGATACACAGAATGTGGTTTTTCTGGTTGCAAACTGTCCTTTCTTATTGTTTCCTATTTTTTTAATACCCAGGTTTGTTCTGAGGTTGGCTCTTACTTAATCAAGTTGGTTACCATGTAATTAAATTGTAATAAAAATAAAATCAATAAGAAGAGTGCCCAGTAAAGTGGGTTAGTCTGTGCTGTTATTAAATAGCAATATAATGTGCAGCAAAGTTCTTTTCTTGTAATTAGAAAATGTACAGAAAATTGAAATGCATGTTTCAGTCATATGAGAAAGGGAGGTGGTGGTTGGAATTGGACAGCCTTAACAAATCAAATCAAATCAAATCAATAAAAATCAATACAACTGCCTCCTAGGCAACTTCCCAGATGTCCTTTGAAAACTCAAGTGCTTAAAACAGGCCAATTTATTAGGACCACACACATCCCTTCCCACAAAGGTCAGTGGTGGGCATCAATCTCAAGATGACAATGACGTGGTCATGACAATGGATTGATAATTTCTATTTCAGATCACATATTAACAGGAGGAAGTATTACATGACTGCTTTCATTCTCGTTTTGATTCATCCTATGAAGATAAGCTAGCTGTTACTCTTTGGGGTTCACATCCTCTACTGGGAATTGAACTCATGACTACATATAGAAGACTATATGTAGCTTTGAGATCCTTGTGTTGTTTTCCTACAGAAGTTTCATTACCTAACTAGATAACTTCATCTCCCGACTTTTGAAATATTTTATTCCCTGAAGTGAGATTGGCTCCCACCCTTCTGACCTAAGAGTCTTAAGATCTGGCTCTGGACCCCAATGGGGGAATATCACACTGGAGATGGTTGATTAAGTAAGAGCCAACCTCATCTGCCCCATCAGGGTCCCTCCTGTTGCATCATGTGATGATGATTTTATTTTGATTGTAATGTCATTTTACTGAAATAGGAATATTTATCTCAGATGAATGTAATGTTTTTTATGCTGTAAGATTCCAAGAGTTGCTTCAAAATGAAATGGGCTGCAAATAAATTTAATAAAAATATAATTGGTATTAACCTAATACCAATGAGGCAATGAAATGTTTGCAAGGAAACAGAGAACACCAAAGACCCCGTAGTTCAACCCTGAACTACAGATAATTATTTTTTATCAGTATATACAGCTTTACATGCCAGCTTTAGGAGTAATCCAGGTTCTATTGCCTTCATCCAGCAATTTGTGGAACAATGTATTCGGTCACTGCCAGAATCTCACCACCACTGGGCTGGCAGAGAGATATAATGAATGCCTATTTAGCAAATTTAAGAAATGGCTTTACATCCTTTGGTTGCTTCTTTTCTGCACCTGGCATAATGCCATCTACCCTGAAAAGAAATAGCATAAGAAGAATGTGTGTATATACATATCACTACATCTCATTTAGTTCTTCTCCTATATTGGATTTCATTATATGTATACCATACATTCACACTCTATAGTTAAATACACCCATAATCTAGTTAATTTGCAGTGGTATTTCTGAACACAAAACAGAAGGGGAAGGGGAGAGGAAAACATATCACTATTGCATAACCTGAAAGGGACTATAATAGATATTATCATGCTTTAGTATGGAAAGCATCCCTGTCATAATGACAAAGACCTAAACAATTCAAAATGCCCATTCTCTATGCACTGCTGAATTAGAACCTGATTATCCATTAGGAGCAGAATGTTACCAGCCCGGGCCTTCTACACCTTCAGCTGCGAAGTAGTTTATGCATGTATGTGTGAAGCCAGGAGGTTACTGATACCATGGCTTAATTAAATATGCAATGAAGAGAGGGGCATTCTTTGCTGTGCAAACACCAATTTGAACCCTAGCTATTCATCCATCTAACAGCAAATCGGTTCCTTCCAGACCCATAGGGTCCTCCTGTTCCTGGGTTTCGTTTCACCCACTGCATCTTACCGTGTGTTCTGCGAGTAAATAGAGAATAATTATTTTAATATGGCTTTTTTAAAGATAAAAATCATCAAGCAATTTTCTTTCAAAGAATTCCGCCGCATTCCTGTAATATCAACATTCAACCCCACCCCGGACGTCACGACCACTCAGGCAGATCAAAGTCAGGTGCGACCGACGTGTTGCTCGCGCCCCCGCTCTCCGCTCCCGCCGCCGCCTCTCTCTCCAGCTGAAGCGCTAGCCGCCCCTTCCTCCTCCTCCTCCTCCGTGGGTGTTGCCAGCCTTTGCGCTTCTCACGACAGGCCTTTCCCGGCTGTACCCAAACGCCCGAGTTCCAGCTCCAACCGACTCTTCCCGTCCCCTTGTCCCCACCCCCCCCGTTTCTCCGGCTGCGGAAGACTCCTCGCTTCTCCTCCCCTGAAGGCAAAGGCACCGTCAGGGTGGA
This sequence comes from Notechis scutatus, assembly GCF_049901735.1. Classification (NCBI taxonomy): domain Eukaryota; kingdom Metazoa; phylum Chordata; class Lepidosauria; order Squamata; family Elapidae; genus Notechis; species Notechis scutatus. Next base: position 20,325,827 of record NC_142012.1, read on the forward strand.
CCGGCCCGAGCTGGGGCGGCGGCGGCGCAGGCGCTGGCCCTCCCTCGCGCAACCACCCCGGAAAATTCCCCTCTCTTTCTCCGCCTCCTTTTTGCCGCCGAGAGCCACAGCGCGAGCGCGGGCAACCCTTCGCCTCACGGCGGCGGCGGCGGCGGCGGCGCGCGCGTGCACCCGAGCGCCCTCAAGAGAGCCACACGCAGCCAGGCGCGGCAGGAAAGGCACGGCGCGCTCGGGCTGCCCCTTTCTTGCCTGCTGCTGCCCACCTCCGCCTCTGCCCTGCCCTGCGCCTCTTGTTGGCCGCAAGCAGCTGCACTAGCCCCGGGCCCCGCCTGTTTCTCCCTGGCGCGGGAGAGGCGGAGAGCCAAAGCAGCCCACGAGCAGCAGTAGAAGAAGCCGCCGCCGCCGCCGCCGCCGGGAGGGGGGAGAAGAAGAAGAAGAAAAAAAACCCTCGTCTTCTTCCCTTGTCCTGTGGCCGAAACATGGGTAAGTCGTCCCGAGCCCGGCAGGTCAGCTTCGTTTCTCCCGGGCTCGGTCAAGGTCCGCTGAAGCATCCCCTCGAGCGGGTTGCTCCTCGCTTGCGCTAAAGGGACAGCCGGCAAGCCCTTTAACCAAGCCCGCCTTAGGGGCGGATCAGGACGGCGGTGGTGTAGCAAGTCGGGGCGCGTTCCCCCCCCTCGCCCCCTCTTTTTTTTAGGGAGGGGAATAATCCTTCATGGATCAACCCGCCCCCCCCTCCGGGTGGCGTGCTTCTCTCCTCATGTCCGAGCAACGGGAGAAGGAAGCCGACTACTTGTAACTTCCTCATCCGCACATCCCTTCGCTTTCGGATTCCGCGGGGGAGCCGGAAAAAAGCAATTGTGCTTTTTATTCCCCTCCCCTCAGTTAAAAAATGTCGGTCTCTCTCGTGACGCTGCTCGGCCAGGATGTCCGTTGAGAGGACAGGAGGCATGCAGGTATCCTTGAGTCAGGGGTTTCCAACCTTGGCAACTTTAAGCTTGGCGGACTTCAACTCCCAGAATTCTCCAGCCAGGTTTGCTGGCTGGGGAGTTCTGGGAGTTGAAGGCCGCCAGGCTTAAAGTTGCCAAGGTTGGAGACCCTGCTGCCTGAGTGACCTTAGTCACTCAGGGATGCTTGAGGTGGCAACTGCAAATGTCTTTCAAAGAAGGAGCTTGGAATGGGAAAGAAGTGGCCTTGAGTTCAGGTCTCGGTCCTGCCAGCATCATTTAAAGGCAGAGAGTCTAATAAGGAATCCCAGTTTTTTAATGAATTAATCATTAGCATTTTTAGTTGTCAAAGTTTCCAGTTATTTCATGCTTGGCTTATCCGAGCTGGAGGTCATTTCATTGAAATAAACTCAGTTTGGCTGTAGGTCTAAGACTTCTGTTTCCTCAGCATTGTGAGCATTTGTTCTTGCTGTGTAAGGTAATCTGCCATGCATGCAATCTTCCTTACAGGGGCTCTTGTGTACGGTACATCATTAGATTTTCTTGCTAAGGATGAGAAACAGGAGTTACTTCAGACAGAATAGTCTGTTGTGGAAAGAAAGACAGACATGACTGCACGGTCACTTAGTAAAAACAGTGAATTAAACTTCACTAAACATCTTAAGGGAAAAGCTCCAATGGTCAGAGATATCACTTACTAACTCAGCATTTCCAGGCCACACTTGCCCAAATGTCAGTTGTGCTGAAGTCCCTTGGACTATTTTACCAGTGAGCACATGATGCACCCACCTGGATTAAACTACTGAAAGGAGGCCTAGTCTGGATCAGTGCCTGGAAGGGAATCCATCTGGTAATGGAGTATAAAGTCACCTTGGATTCCAATATAGGTGGAATTATTCAAATATATTAAGGAAAGAAATACAATGGTTCCATGCTGTTTGCTTGTTTTGAGTCTTATTATCTTCCCCCTTTACATAAATTGTCTTTTCAATAAATGGTTTGTGTTGTATATATGTGAAATGGAGAGAGTGATTAATAAAATATCACAATCTCTCATTTTAAGCAAACAGTGCCACCAAAATAATCTACCTTGAAATACCAGGATTAGTGGGGGGTTTTAAAAAATGTGGCCTGTTCATTTCATTAATTAGTCATTGCTGTAATTTTTTCAAAACACTGAGGTTGAGTACTGAATGCCAAACCTGATCTTGCCTCTTTTTTCAGAAACTGTTGATAATAGCACAGACAAACAAATAAGACAATCTCACTAGTGGCTTTAACAGATATAAGAGAGGCGATTCTTAAATTTCACATCAAGAGTTCTGGAACTTTTAGGGGCAACAATGTTCATAGAGGGAAACCAGTTCCTTGCAGATAGTGAAAATGCTTTTGGGTTATTGTTTTTTCCCCCCTATTATCTCACTTTACAGGATAAAATATTATATAAGCTTCTTTGGAACTCCACAAACCATCTTGCTTCTGGAGTAGCCAGAAGCCCTTGGCTGTCCCCATTGCTAATCTGTGCCCTGCATCTATACCAATTACCCACTGATAGATGTTATATACATGTTCAACACTCATTTTAGACAAAATGACTGGTTTTCTCCTTTACTTTTTCTCTCGTCCGTAAGAAAATATCCAGCATTCAGAGTACTGAATTGCAAATATAAGGTGGGTCAGATTTTAGGACTCTTTGGCTTCTCTATGCTGGTCTGGTCTTCCCATTTGTGTATCTATCTATCTATCTATCTATCTATCTATCTATCTATCTATCTATCTATCTATCTATCTATCTATCTATCTATCTATCTATCTATCTATCTATCTATCTATCTATCTATATTCATGTGTGTATGTGTGTGAATGAAATGGCAAATACAAATTTTAATTGAAATGGGGATCTAAAAAAGAAATGGCAAATACAAAGATTAAATGAAATAGTGAGGATCTGCCACTATTGGAAGCCTGCAGAGAAGCTGGTGTCCACCAACTGAAGAAGGAAGGTGATATCATGAAAAGAATTCAAGAAATAAAGTACTGAAGTACTGAAAGAGATGGTAAAGGTTGGAGGCTGACTAGTGACTAAAGGGAAGGGGTTAGTTCCTGTCTCCCCACAATCCCAAAATACACTTCTGGTCAATCTTAGTAGTCACCAGATTTTTCCCTTGAGGGTAATTGGTAAAATGTTACAGATTTTACACACCTTGAAATTGATTCATAAGATTTGTGTTAAATGAAGAAGGAAAATATACTGCAGTTACATAGTTACAGCTTATGATGACTTAAGTTTGCCTTACTTATAAGGTGGGAATCAGATGAAAGCAACATCAAATGAACAACGGAGAAAGTTGTTCCGGCAAGATTTGTGGTGTACTAAGGTGCAAGTGGGTAGAGGGCCTGATGCTGCGTTAACATGACCTCTTACCATGTTTATTCATTCTATTTAATTATTTACATTTCTATACCAACTAAGTCCATGAATTGTAGATGCACAATATGCTAGCATGGTTGGCTAATTTATAGTTCATTTTTTTTCATGGCAACCTAGCATAAACAGTATCCAATACAATGCCAGATATTTTCTCTTTATGGAATGGTGATTTCTCAAAGTCTAAAGATTTAAACACTCCAGATTAAATCTTGGTCCTAAATATTATTAATACTTTCATAGTACGTATTGTTTCAGTACTTGTAGTGTCTTGCATTTATTATTTCAGACTCAATTTGAAGGCTCCTGGGTTTTTTAATTTATACAGCAAGGTGGGTTGCGAAAATATAGATGAGTCAGTCTCCCAGAAGAATTGGGATATTCCCAGAATGCTCTAGTTATTTCTATAACTTGTTTCACCCTGAAAATCTTACCTGCTCAAGGCATCAAAATCTTAAATGCTTTGTAGGAGGCTAAAAAAATTGGTAGTAAAAAAATGTCCAGCTGGGTCACTTAAAGGTGGTGATGTCTGGAAAAAAAACACGAAAGCTATTTTAATTTCTTTGATCCACTCAGAAGTTTTGGCTGTAACTGAATGAATCTGTCTACTGCTTTTGCCTACATTTTGCATATCAGGAACATAAACATGCGATGTAAATCACTCAAAAAATAAAAGTTGTGTTCCTGAAGGTTTATTTTCAAGGGAGCATAGGACTTAAAAGTCCTGATGGTCAGCTGTTGAATCCTATATGTCCATACTTTCAGAATTACCTCATATTTGCTCACTATAGCCGTATCTTTGTATATCGTTACACACAACTATTTATTTAACACATTTGTAAATATTTAACTTCTAGCATTTAGTTGTATACCTTGTTTTATTATATGAATCTCTGTTAATATATTTATCTAATTTTAGATATAAAGATACTGCCTTTAATTGCAGTCAATCATGTAGAAAGGTACAGACTTTGACTGCAGTCCTATAGCCACCTTCAAGTATATCTATCACTGTTAAAATATTTCTATGGGTACTGGTTGTAACATTGGACTGCAAGCTTTTTAGGAAAAGGAGCTACTGCTTGCATTAATCTTGTGTCTGCTGTGCACGTTGTGGATATTATGATGTCAGTTCCTGTGTCTATTTGCATTCTAAGAATTTCTCCCTTTTTAAAACAGCCCTCTCTCTCTCTCTCTCTCTCTCTCTCTCACTCACTCACTCACTCACTCACTCACTCTCACTTTAATGTACCTGTGTCTAATAGATAGAATTTGCTTTTTATCAATAGGTATTGCTGTTTTAGCTGTGGTTTAGTTTGCCTGTACTTTATGTATATACGTATATATGTTATAAATGTTTTGCTTTGACTTAGACTGGGCTCATGTATGCTGAATCACAGTTTGTTTAATTATGATTTGTTGCGTAAGCTGGCTACATTCAAACACAATAAATAGCAAATTACAGTTACAGTCATGATGGACATTCATGTGGACATCGACTCGAGTCACAAAGCTTGCTTAGTCATAGTTTAGTTGTCTTTCCTTTGCATAAAAACTTCCTCGCCACCATCATCTATACTGCTTTGGTCATCTGGAATACTTTCAGCCACTTTGCTATTCATAAGGAGTTACCAAAAAAAATTTTTTTAAGTCAAAATGTTCATATACTATAATCAAAGGATACAAGATATCATTGACAAAAAAGGGACGAGCGGGGAAATAGGAAGGGAAAGGGGGCCTAGTGAACAGGATAAACTAATAGTCTGCAAATAGAGTCTAAAGAATTGGGAAGCAGATTGTTTTCAAGGAAAGAATGAAAGCAAGATGACAAAAGGAGAGAAAGTGTGAGATGAGTGATTCAGCAAAGGAAGCCAAGAAACCCCTGAGGCTTGGGCCAGGGGGTCTCAGTATAGTGACAAGAAGAATTGCTGGCTAAAAGTTGTCGATGGCACTGAGAACCTTGGTTGATGGTTCACACTGGGACTGCCTCCTCCTAATCTGATTGCAAGTTGGTTGGAGTAATTCTATTGCTACCTTTTGCCAGCTTCATAGATTGCTGCATTGCTGCTTAATGCGTTGGGTGCCTTGTTTCACAGCATTGTTTTGCTGTGACACTGTTGCTTGCAAAGGGGAGAAAAAGATGAGGATGAGCAAGGAGGGAACGAAAAGGCCACTGCACTGTTGGCCGTTTGTGATTGTACAAGCGCTCCTGCTGTTCCTGTGGAAATCTCCCAAGAATCAAAGCTAGGAATCTTTGCAGTTGTCCTTGTTTTCTGTCAGCAGGGAACACACCACACTACTGTCTGATTTGCCATCTTCCCCTTTTTTGAAGAGAAGGCGTTTATAACTACTTTGGGGGAGGGGGAAATCACAATAAAATGTAATGAATTATGAATGTAGAAAATCTAGCTTGAAGCTTCTATGCAGCATCTTTACGGTTAAATCTTCCTATCTGCTTTTTACAGAATTTATTTTCTGTATTTGATGGAAAGCCTCAGAGATATAGTAAGGATGATTCTCTTCCCCCAAACCCCTAGAACTAAATGCTTCTTGTGACACTCTGCCCACTTGGCAAATCATGTCAAAGCATCAAAATTTGCTTCTCTGAGCACTAAATTGCTAAGTTGGTTTTATGATTAAATTGTTTAAATGTTCTGCACCTAAGGGGGTCAAATACATAGTTTTGTTCATATAGGGCTTATAAAAATTCATATTCTTTTAATAAAAAGATGTGTGATATTAATATATTTACTTAGCCACATGTAGGTGCTCTACAGTTCTACCAGCTTTACTGACATTTTTCAGAAGTAATCTTTATAGACATTGATATTAAACTGATTCAGAGAACTAAAATAAAGGGTACCAGGTAAGATTTTTTGCCTGCAAAAAAATCCAGTTTTTCAGATTTGTATAAACTTTGCATTGAATCTTACGACAAAAACTTTATTTTGCAGATAAATCAATGGCAATGCCTATAGTTCAGGAGCAATAATTGCTTTCAGGAGACCTATTTGTCACAGCACGCAAAATTATGCAGAGATGATGTTTTACTTTCAGAACCGTTAAAATCAGTTTGAAATTAATTTTAACTTTAACAATGCTTATGAAATTAATTTTCCTTTTAATAAATTTTAGGGAAAAGCTGGAACTGTTTTTAAAGCATAGAATATTATATGGATAAAACACTTGAAATGTATTTTAGAAGCATATTCTGTATGCTGCAGTTTTAAGACTTTCTTTTTTTATTCCTTGCCTTGCTTTATATTTGTAGAATATAGAATAACAGAGTTGGAAGGGACCTTGGAGGTCTTCTAGTCCAACCCCCTGCTCAGGCAGGAAATCCTATACCATTTCAGACAAATTATTTTAATGGGATTTTTTTTTCTGCAAACAACAGGAGGAAAATCTTGTTGATAGTTTATGTTTCTATTTAATCACAAGGTGCTGTTTATTATTTGTTTTTAATTATTTATTACATTTATACCCTGCTATCAGAATTAATTCTTGTTGGTTCTGTTATTTGTATTGTATAACAAAATAGATTTTTGATAAAGAGACTTTTAAATGGAAAAAACTTTGAAATTACATGTCAGTATCACATTAACACTGCAACACCTTGCAATAAACTAGCTAGGCTCAGTTTTAATTAAGTATCAAATCCCTTTCACAGATTATTTTTAAAAAATGACAAATTGTTGACTTGGCTGTTGTCATTGAGCAACGCAAAATAATTAGGAATACAACCTCTAAGACATTTGACTTCAGAGAGAACAAAAATCATTTTAAGGTACTTTTAAAAAATTTAAATCTGGTTTATTTTGTAAGAATGTGAACACAGCTCAAACATATAATTATGAATATACTCTGTTAACTGAGATGGAGAGCAGATGCAAGTTAACAAATCTGAAATAAACTTTTTTCTAAAAATGGAACACAAATATGAATAATGAATAAAAAATATTGTGGATACTATTTATATACTAGCGATACCTTTCCCCTACATCCTGGAAAAAAATATTCCTCAAATTCTAACAATAAATAGTGTTTAATGAATTAATATAAAACTTTAAAAGCTGCAAATACACGAAGAGCTCAAAACAAGTTGTTCCAACCTCATTGGAAAATTATGGAAAACAGCCCAAGGTAATTTTTGCAACGAACCTCTTTCTTTTGAGAAATTCTATAAGGAGCAAATAAAGATGCACTTTCACTGTAGGACTGTTCTGTAACTTTATCCCAGAATTATCTGCTCAGTCATTTTTGTATGATGAATTTTTTTAAAAAATGAGAAAACATTTTAAAAAGATGACAATGTGGATTCTCTATGCTTGCATATCTGCCTATCTGCTTTCTGATCTGACACACCGTGACTAGTATGAGAAATCCTACAGAAGCTTGATCCTACAGCTAGAATGTCTTACACTTTAGTATTATTAATCCTAAATGTATTCTGAGCATAAGTAATGGAGGAGGAGGGAGGTTTAAATAAATTGGTGTAAGTAGTCTGCTGTTCTAGAATATGAAAAAGAGAATTAATGAACTGTATTAGACTAAAATTATTGATAAGGGCATCGTAAGAAGAAAATATATTCTCTTCATTTTGAAACAAAAATAACCTCAGAGTTCATGTTGTCCTTTTGATAAGCTGTTTGAGTACAGTAAGGACAAGTTAATACAGAAATAACATTGGAACATTTAGAAAGAAAGATATATTTGGAAAAGACACCAGCAAAGTAGACTTCTTTGTTATGCATATATTTTCTCTCATCATTGTAATCAACTATCCTTCAGACAGAGACCGTTGGGACCAGCTGTATTGTAAGGATGAACATTATTGAAAATCATAAAGATCAGTGGCCGTTAGCTTTAATGGCAGCGTGACTTCCTCTGCAGGCCATCTGGTGGGTAAGTGGTGGACTTCCAGGTACAGTTGGCTGCCGTATGAGAATAGATTGCTGAGTTAGATAGTCCAGGCATTTGACCCATCGGGTCACTTCTTATATTCTTAAGATCAACAAGTCAATTTGCCATAGAGATAGCAGGGTGACGTGGAAGCAATTTATTTCGATCCTAGCTGATGATTTCTGTTTGACAAACCCTTAGGGCATCATAACAATTAACAATACTTAAGGGGTAACCTACTCCAGCTGTTAGCATCAATCCTCTCTGGAACCTCCCATCATTTCTATAATTTCCTTTGTAGCAAATAGATTACTACCATGTGGCACCATAACCTCCATAAAAGATCATTTCTCCCAATGGCCTCCCAATGTTGTACAATGCAATCAAATATTTTTTAGATCATTACAAAATACTAGTCTTTGTTAATCCCTTTTCAATTGCAAGCTTCATGTATATTTATAAAAAATCTAAAAGAATTCAAGATCGTATGAGCAACTGGGTTGAGATTGCAAAATGTGTGAGCATTGAATACAAAAGGGAAAATGACTTTAAACCTGTATAGATATTCTGCTAGGTCTTTATCTTCTTTCCAAATTCCAAATGTTTGATTAGAAGATTAGCAAACTTAAGAAAAGGTGTTGTAAAAAATGTTTTCCCTTTGTTTGTGTCTGATTTTTAAAGACTGCCTGGATAAGTCCATGCAGTTCTCTTAGCAAGGTTTTTCACAAAGGAATCAAATTTCAGTACACTGGAGATAAGTAGCATGACTGCCGTTTAAATGCATTACTGTTGAATCCATTGTATCTAGTAATCTAATCCCATATCCAAATAATTCAGAGATTTCTAATTCCATATCCAGGTCATTCATAAATAGACCAAATAATGCAGAATCTATGATGGAGTCTTGTAGTATAGAAGTCATTACCATTTCCTGCTTCCTACAAAGTTGTAGATGTACGCGCCGGCCATGCCCACACCCAGTTTAGCGAAGGGAAAAGTCACGATACGTCTCGTGACGACGCTGTGACAATGAGAGTTTGACACCCTTGATCTAGGCAATAGTATT